>NC_060196.1:42626961-42736961 GCF_021184085.1 Oncorhynchus gorbuscha | reverse complement strand
CGAAGAACGGCGTTGACATCGTACAGGCCTCTATACGACGCAGGAAGCCAAGAACAGGTCAGACTACACACACACACCAATAATAACCAAGAAGCAGGACATCTGGTATAGATTGATTAATTTATTGATTGACAGATTTGCCTCTGAGTGGGGTGTTTAACGGGCAGACAGAAGATGCTCCTCCCACTAACAACAAAGACCCAACTTGTCAGATAAATGACAAGAAAGACGAGGATGACAAGAGAAGGTAAAGGCATTTATAATAAAGAGGGGTTGGATTGTGCTGTTATATGTACAGTTGAAGTTTACATACACTTAGGTTGGAGTCATTAAAACTCATTTTTCAACCACTCCACAAATGTCTTGTTAGCAAACTATAGTTTGTTCCAGAAAATTATGCTTCTTATATGCTAATTGACATAATTTGAGTCAATTGGAGGTGTTCCTTTCAAACTCTGTGCCTCTTTGCTTGACATCATGGGAAAATCAAAAGAATTCAGCCAAAACCTCAGAAAAAAACATTGTAGACCTCCACAAGTCTTGTTCATCTTTGGGAGCAATTTCCAAATGCCTGAAGGTACCACATTCATCTGTACAAACAATAGTACGCAAGTATAAACACCATGGGACCACGCACCCGTCATACTGCTCAGGAAGGAGATGCGTTCTGTCTCCTAGAGATGAACATACTCTAGTGCAAAAAGTGCAAATCAATCCCAGAACAACGGCAAAGGATCTTGTGAAGATGTTGGAGGAAACAGTTATAACATTATCTATATCCACAGTAAAACGAGTCCTATATATTGACATAATCTGAACGGCCGCTCAGAAAGGAAGAAGCCACTACCATAAAAAAAACAGACTACGGTTTGCAACTGCACATGGGGACAAAGATCAACTTTTTTTGAGAAATGTCCTCTGGTCTGATGAAACAAAAATAGAACTGTTTGGCCATAATGACCATCGTTATGTTTGGAGGAAAAGGGGGAGGCTTGCAAGCCGAAGAACATCCCAACAGTGAAACACGGGGTGGCAGCATCATGTTGTGGGGGTGCTTTGCTGCAGAAGGGACTGGTGCACTTCACAAAATAGATGGCTTCATGAGGAAGAAAAAATATATGGATATAATGAAGCATCTCAAGACATCAGTCAGGAAGTTAAAGCTTGGTCGCAAATTGGTCTTCCAAATGGACAATGACCCCAAGCATACTTCCAAAGTTGTGGCAAAATGGCTTAAGGACAACAAAGTCAAGGTATTGGAGTGGCCATCGCAACACCCTGACCTCAATCCCATAGAAAAATTGTTTGAACGCAAGGAGGCCTACAAACCTGACTCAGTTACACCAGCTCTGTCAGGAGCAATGGGCCAAAATTCACCCAAATTATTGTGGGAAGCTTGTGGAAGGCTACCCGAAACGTTTTACCCAAGTTAAACATTTTAAATGCAATGCTACCAAATACAAATTGAGTGTGTGTAAACTTCTGACCCACTGGGAATGTGATGAAAGAAATAAAAACTGAAAGAAATAATTCTCTCTACTATTATTCTGGATTAAATGTCAGAAATTGTGAAAAACTGAGTTTAAATGTATTTGGCTCAGGTGTATGTAAACATCCGACTTCAACTGTATGTTTGTGTGTTTATGTGTTTTCACACATCCACCCCAATTCTGATGTATTCAAATATGTGATACATACAGTATCTGATCTTTTCCCCAATGTGTAAACAGCAAAAAGCATGTAGAATCTGATCTTTTGAGTTCTGAGTCATACCACATCCATTACCATGACAACCATCCAACATTTTCAAGAAACAGGAGCATTGCATCTGCTATATGAGAGGCTACATCAGTGTGAATGTGCAAATCTGATATGATGTAGAACTGAGTGTGGACATTCAAACAAAAATGTCAGGAATATAAAGATAATGCTTAAAGAAGTGCATGTATTGTTGAAGAAGTACTTGTATGTACAGTTTTAATGTATGTCGTTTTAGTTTTTAAATTTCAGTTACAGGAGTCAAAATCGTCTCACACCTACACCCAGAACCAGGAGCCCAAACACACAGGTTAGTTGTGCGTGTGTGTGTGTGTGTGTGTGTGTGTGTGTGTGTGTGTGTGTGTGTGTGTGTGTGTGTGTGTGTGTGTGTGTGTGTGTGTGTGTGTGTGTGTGTGTGTGTGTGTGTGTGTGTGTGTGTGTAGGAGGAGGAGGAGGATTGTCTGTCTAGTTGTGGAGAGGTAATCTCTCTCCTCTCTCTTCCCTTCCAGAGTCTCCAGGACAGCAACAGCATCTCATCTTCAGGTACACATTCCTCCCTGTCTCTCCCTCCACCCCCTCCCCCTGTTCATTTCTCTCGCCCTCCTCCACCGCACTCTCCCTCTCTCATTCTGTATGATTAATGTGTTGTTGTCTGCGCCTTCCAGACTATTACAGCAGGAGGAATGTACACAGAGAGGAGACGGGGGAGGGAACACTGCAGGTACAGTCTACAGACACTCACTCCTTGTTTGGGGATAATGTTTTATCCTACTATTGCCTCTTTCTGTTCTAGAAACATGCTGACTGTGTGTGTGTGTGTGTGTGTGTGTGTGTGTGTGTGTGTGTGTGTGTGTGTGTGTGTGTGTGTGTGTGTGTGTGTGTGTGTGTGTGTGTGTGTGTGTGTGTGTGTGTGTGTGTGTGTGTGTGTGTGTGTGTGTGTGTGTGTGTAGGACTCGGAGGACACAAACTCGGTGTCCAGTGGTGTGACAGATGCTGATCCGACACCTCTAAGGCCTGGGAGCTCAGTCAGCAGTCTACAGTCTAACTACACAGTGAGCCACATACATACAGTTGAAGTTGGAAGTGTACATACACTTTTGCCAAATATATTTAAACTCAGTTTTTCACAATTCCTAACATTTAATCCTTGTAAAAATTCCCTGTCTTAGGTCAGTTAGGACCACCACTTTATTTTAAGAATGTGAAATGTCAGAATAATAGTAGAGAGAATGATTTATTTAAGCTTTTATTTCTTTCATCACATTCTCAGTGGGTCAGAAGTTTACATACACTCAATTATTATTTGGTAGCATTGCCTTTAAATTGTTTAACTTGGGTCAAACATTTCGGGTAGCCTTCCACAAGCTTCCCACAATAAGTTGGGTGAATTTTGGCCCATTCCTCCTGACAGAGCTGGTGTAACCGAGTCAGGTCTGTAGGCCTCCTTGCTCGCAAACGCTTTTTCAGTTCTGCCCACAAATGTTCTATGGGATTTAGGTCAGGGCGTTGCGATGGCCACTCCAATACCTTGACTTTGTTGTCCTTAAGCCATTTTTCCACAACTTTGGAAGGATGCTTGGGGTCATTGTTCATTTGGAAGACCGATTTGCGACCAAGCTTTAACTTCCTGACTGATGTCTTGAGATGTTGCTCCATTATATCCATATACTTTTTCTTCCTCATGAAGCCATCTATTTTGTGAAGTGCACCAGTTGCTCCTGCAGCAAAGCACCCCCACAACATGATGCTGCCACCCCCGTGCTTCACGGTTGGGATGGTGTTCTTCGGCTTGCAAGCCTCCCCCTTTTTACACTAAACATAACGATGGTCATTATGGCCAAACAGTTCTGTTTTTGTTTCATCAGACCAGAGGATATTTCTCAAAAAAGTACAACCTTTGTCCCCATGTGCAGTTGCAAACTGTAGTATGTCTTTTTTATGGAGGTTTTGGAGCAGTGGCTTCTTACTTGCTGAGCGGCCTTTCAGGTTATGTCAATATATAGGACTCGTTTTACTGTGGATATAGATACTTTTGTACCTGTTTCCTCCAGCATCTTCACAAGATCCTTTGCTGTTGTTCTAGGATTTATTTGCACTTTTCGCACTAAATTACGTTAATCTCTTGCCAAATCTATAGTTTGTTAACAAGACATTTGTGGAGTGGTTGAAAAACTAGTTTTAAAGACTCCAAACTAAGTGTAAAGGATGTGAAACTGCTAGCTAGTCAGTGGTGGTGCGCGCTAAATAGCGTTTCAATCGGTGACTTCACTTGCTCTGAGACCTTGAAGTAGTGGTTCCCCTTGCTCTGCAAGGGCCACGGCTTTTGTGGAGCGATGGGTAACGATGCTTCGTGGGTGACTGTTGTTGATGTGTGCAGAGGGTCCCTGGTTCTATCCCGGGTATGGGCAAGGGGACGGTCTAAAGTTGTACTGTTACATAAGTGTATGTCAACTTCAAACTTCAACTGTACATGCATACATACAAAACACGTGTGTATGTGTGTGTGTGTATGTAGTTGAGTGGCAGTATGATGAGTCTGTTCAGTTCGGGGGAGTTCGGAGCAGTGGAGGTGAAAGGGCGTGTCCTATTCTCATTGGACTATGACACTCAGAGGGAGGAGCTGCAGATCAGAGTGTGTCGCTGTGAAGACCTGGCCGCCGCACGCAAGAACCACTCCGACCCGTAAGGAAACTAGGTTTGCTGTTTCGAGGATGCTTACAGGCACCATTAATGTGAACTATCCCTTTGAGAAGCACTTGTTTTGTGTTAAGGTGTGTGCGTGTGTGCGTGTGTTGTAGGTATGTGAAGGCATATCTCCTGCCTGATAAGTCATCTCACAGTAAGAAGAAAACATCAGTGAAAAAAAAGACTCTCAGCCCAGTCTTTGACCAGACACTGAAAGTGAGAGCACACACTCTTTCTAGATTCCTTTCCCTCAGCATCTGTCTTGTTTGTTACATCTCTGTCTACTTGCCGGTCTGTCTTCTGTCTGTCTTGTCTGATGTACATGTGAATGTATGAACCACTTGTGTCTCTCAGTATAATTGTGTTTGTTTCAGTATAAAATCAGTGTGTCTGAGGTGCGTGGCAGGACTCTGAACCTGTCTGTGTGGCACGCTGCCCCACTGGGCAGAAACCTGTTCCTAGGAGAGGTAGAGATAGAGCTGGCTCACTGGGACTGGAAACATACATGCTCTGACTGGTACCAGCTACAGCCACGGGTAAGAGCTGGTATACACACACACACACCACAGCATGCAGTAAGTCTTAAATTGTATGTGGTCTTAACTGGCCAGGAAAGAGAAGGTGCTGAGAATTTCAACGATCTCTTATGTAACCCTTCTAACCTAATCTCTCTTCTCTTCAAATTCCCGCTCTCCTCTTTTTCTGTTCTCTCTCTCTCAGGTCCAGTGTAGTCCAGAGTCTATCAGTAGTCGAGGAAACATCCTGCTCTCTATCAAGTTCATCCCAGCAGGGTCCGAGGGTAAACTGAGCTCACTATGCTCGTCACACACACCCAGCACTTTCTCTCCTTCTCTCTCTCATACTCACTCACTCTCTCTGTCTGAACGTATTCTGTGTAGGTGGAGGTCTACCTCTAACAGGGGAGCTACACATCTGGCTGCGGGAAGCGCAGGGTCTTCTCTCCACCAAAGGGGGTGTCGTTGACTCCTTCATCAAGAGGTGGGTTAGAGCTCAGAGGTCAGGAGTTGGAAGAAAACCCGCAGTGTGGCCGTTCTCAAGGTCTGGATTTGTGGAACGGGGGTCTAGAGTTAGTGGGATAAGACTGTGTTTACAGTATAGTGGAACGTGTATAATAGTTGTTCTTTAACCCTACTTTGACTTTAATCCAAGTTACGTGTTGCCGGACACCAGCCGGTCGAGCGGTCAGAAGACACGCGTGGTTAAGCGGTCGGTCAGTCCGACCTACAACCACACCATGGTGTATGACGGGTTCCAGCCTGCTGACCTGAGAGAGGCCTGTGCCGAGCTGACTGTCTGGCACCGTGAAGGGTTAAAAACACACCTGCTGGGAGGGGTCCGTCTCAGCCGGGGTACAGGTGAGATACACACAGATAGATATGCACTGTGTATGCACAGATGACATTGTAATAAGGTGTGTGTTACAGGTCTGAGCTACGGAGTGGCAGTGTGTTGGATGGATTCAACAGAGGAAGAAGCATCTGTTTGGAATTCCATGATCCTGAACCCCAACCACTGGATGGATACTACACTACCTATCAGAACTAACCTGGCTGATCGCCCAGAATAACACACACACACTACACTTCCCACTAGAATCTGTACATATAAAAGGTAGTGCTGCTGGTAGTATGTGTTGGGTTTTGTTGTCTACAGTAGGATACGTATGGATATACTTTTAGCCTACCTGTAGGGCTAGTTTTAGAGACCCAGATCAATCAAATACATTTCAGTTAGGGCAGTGTAGGGCTATTGTTTTAAATTAGGATAGTGTCAGCTATACTTCCTCAAGCCTAGCTAGTGGTTTATAAATGCCCAAACGATCACGGTTGAATTCCACAATAATAAGGAACTAGAAAGAGGAAACTAGGGGGAGGAAATGCATATGGCAGTCTGTTAGTTAACAAAGACATTAATTCTTAATCATGTTATGTTAAAACTGCTGTATAAAATGTGTCATCTAAAAACTTGTGTCATACATATGTCAAGTAAACAATTTAAGAGTATTTGAGCTGCACTTAATATAGCTTGGAGTTGGTACTTTTTGGACTATTCCACAGTATGAGTCATAATAGCGATAACCTAGCTGTCAAACAAGGAAATGGTTCCAATCGTTTTTCCACCATGTATTTTTCCTATAGGGGATTTTAGAAACACTTAAAATAATGGCTGTGTTTCGTGTAGATCTACCCTGGCGTAATGTTTTGATAACCGTCTAAATCTCTTTCGGACAAGGTGACTTTTATCAATATATTTTCTTGAATTTACACCCCCCAAAAATGAAATGATAATTAGTTGCTAATGTGGGTGTCATAAAGAACTACAAATGTCATGATGATCTGGACGAGACTGCCGAATCGAGGAAATTATAAGAATCTAAGGGATTAACTATCTAATGTTAGCTAAATGTTGTAATGACTAAATTGACATATTCTGTGAACTGTCTTGTGCACGTTTTTAATGGCACAATACCTGTTAGCAAAGGTGTCAACTAGGGATAAAATGCAGGAGTTTGTAGGGATTTGTAATCTGCATTTTCGTATCTGAGTGGAATATATTGACAAGTCAATTTGGCCAGGAGAGATTTACATGGTTATCAAAACGTCACGCCACGGTAAGCCTACACGAAACAGCCCTTATTTTAAGTCTCTAAAATCCCCCATGGAAAAAATGAATGGTGGAAATATGATTGAGACCAATTCCCGGTTTGGGTTTTGTGGGTATTCTGACACCTCCACCGTTTAGACGACCTCAAGCCCAACTCAGGTATTTGACTAATATATTATGACGCAGTTCTGGTTCTCTGTTGTGAAGTTACATTTACTGTACGAATCAACCTTTATGAATGTTTCTGTGTAATAATGTGTAATACATTGTCAATTAAATTTCAATACCTCGATTAAACTACAGTTTTGTAATCTCGTGGACAGAGTACACTACTCATTTGTTATCTGACTCAATTAGGCACAATTTTAGTTATGTATTTCCGAAATCGTGTCCTTATCACATATAATCACTGACAGTAAGAACATCTACATAGTGTCGCAGGTTCGCAATTGTATTTGTCGTTTTATGAGGCAATGGCATTCTGCCACACTGCGGAATACAGCCATAGAAGACCAGGGGAATGTTATCAAATGCGATAAAAGCTCTGACAGTAAATGCACATGATTATGTCATTTTCTCTCTGACAGACTCTAAAGATGCCGAATAATGCCAAAATATCTGTAGAAATGCACAATAAATACCAAAAATCCTCATATGACCGAAATCACATGACTTGCCCAAATCACCCACCCCTGTCCTGTGATTGGAGGGCTTCTATCATGACTTCCATCTGATTGGCCAACATAGATGCCAATCATTAACAGCATGGACTTAAATTCAATATATTTTGTTTTACTCAAGTCGTTGCAGAACGCAATACGATATGTTTATGTCTTTCTGACTGCTCTCATATACGCGCAGAATAACCTACGAAAAGAAGCTATGAGGGATTGGTACATTGTAACTGTGCTATTCTGGAGCGTAGTAGGTAAGATCTCGATGTTTTTGTTAAGACAGTTAATAAAAGGATGATAGATTTTGATCGTTTTGTGTATGTTTTGCGTATTCGATGAGTCCTCTTTACTCAACCAAATGTAGGCCTACTCTACAATATTTTGTAATGTTATTGTATGAACTGAATTGTGTTTTGGATAAAATGCTAATTGGGAACATAACTGTTGCCGCGCCTGTACAGATCTCGTGACACCGGGGTGACCTGACCGCACTGCTAAAACTCCCAGTCAAATATCGACACCAGGGCGACCTGACCGCACTGCTAAAACTCCCAGTCAAATATCTTGGAATGAACGAGTTCAAATTATAGTAACTTCTGTGACAAGACCCTGCATGTTGCACTGGTAAACAAATGTTGATTCTGATTCACGGGTAGTATACTGCTCTGTTGTAGCTTACTAAACTCTAATCCATGGTGAATGAACCCAGACTGGAGTTTAGTCGGCTAGTCTATGTCAAACTGATTTAGGTAAAACATCGTGATAAACATGTATTATTTTTTAGAGTCACTGTAAACTGGCATAAAATGAAGACTATATCTAAAATGCATTAGTGTATTCGGAGTTGCGCAGCGGTCTAAGGCACTGCATCTCCGTACAAAAGAGGAGTGTCTACAATCCCTTTTTCGATTCAAGGCTTTATCACATCCGGCCGTGATTGGGAGTAGGATAGGGCGGCGCATTGCATTGGCCGGGGTAGTCCGTCATTGTAAATAGGAATGTGTAATTAATTAACGGACTTTCCTAGTTAAATACAAGTGTGTGTGTGTGTCTTCTGTGGGCCTCGACTGTTGACTCGCGTTGCTTCTGACTAGAGGAGTTAACACATTTATTTTTCAACAATGGTGAGTGAGAAAAGCAAAGCTCATGTCTGTCTGTCTGATAAGTCCTCAATGTCATCCAGCCAACCACACCACCAGCGTGAGACTTTGGCACGTGGCAGTCACAAGCCTGTTTTCTACTGTTATCATATGTGTTGTTTACTTTGTGTGCTTGTTGCAGGACTAAACTCCACTCCACATCTGTAACCCACTTTCTTCTCTTAGGTCACAGCGGAGGGGTAATGTTAGCAGTACTAGTATGAGAAGGGTTAAGGGTAGACTCTGGAATATGACCTCTTCATACACCTCTGGCATTGACAGTCTCTTTCTCCACAGCCACAGAGGGAAATGCTCTCCCTTCAGTCCCAGACTTTGGAAAGGCATACCATGTCAAAGGTGAGTGAGACCTATTGTTATTGAACTGAGGAGTGGTCACTTAATGTATGGTAATAATATGTATCCTGTACTTTTGCATGACTTGTCAGTAACTACAAGATTACACCATTTACATTTTAATCATTTAACAGACACACTTATCCAGAGTGACTTACTGTTAGTTTATTAATTTCATTTGTGTATCAGGTGTGATCTCCCTGCCCTATGCTGAGATAAAGGAACCATTTGAGGCCTGGTTCGACCTGAAGGGGAGGACCAGCCGCATCGACTATTACCACGGTAACTATTTGCACACTAGCTGTACAATAGTCAAGCAATATGGCTCTGTGTTCTCTCAGGCAAGCTGGAATATCCACCATATTGCTTATGTCAATAAAATCCTAGCAGGTTTTTAGAAGTTGTTCTTGGGTGGACAGGACCTGTGGGGTTTTTTGGTCTGAAATGACATCCTTTTGAGGAGTCCCCTGTGCTGCAGCTTTGATCAGAAGTAGTGCATGTTGGCAGCAGGGTTGTAGTGGATGTCATTTGAGATGCCCCTTCAGTGAATCACGTGTGGAACTGAGAGGCCTTTCTACTGAGTCAAGGTCAGTAGACTGAAACCTCAGCACTTCTAGACGGTGAAACTTGTCAACTAAGCAGTGAACTACAGCTTTTTTAAAATCACGCTATAAAATCCTGGAGATGAGAGGGCCTCTAAGACCAGGGATCTCTAACTCTATTCTAGGTTGTGCAGACTTTTGTTAGTTCAGCACTAACACGCAGTCAACTTCAGTTCTTATTTTCTGTGTGTTGTCATGGTGACCTGCAGGCCAGGTGTCGACGTACCAGATGGGGATGGAGCTTCCTTGGGGATCATCCTATAAGATCACTCCTGAGACCACAGAGGTGGAGCTAAACATTATGAAGTGTTTCCAGGTCAATGGCACAGAAGAAGAGCCAGTCACACCTCAAGGATCCCTACCTGACCTCCAGGGGTTCATGGTGTGTGTAGTAGTTGAGTTTTTCAATTAATACAGGTAGTTTTGAAAAGTTATTTGTATTAAGTGGTCTTTGTGTGTAGTTCCTCAGGATGGAGTACTATGGAGGTGTGCTCTGTGAGGTCTGGCAGAATGTGACAGTAGTCGGACACAAGAAGAATACCTACACACTCTGGGTGACACGGCCTGAAGGGGGGGCTTTGGGGGGAGCTGATCTGACCACGCCCCTATACTACGAGATGATTGGCTACAACACCCTGCTGGGGTCCCATTATGATAAATATCTGGTCGACTACAAGGAGTTCAGCTCAAAGTTTGACCCCAAAGTCTTTGCCCTGCCTGATGGTTCGCATGCGCACACACAGCTCTCAAGCCATGTGACAATTTAACAAACAATCTTAATCACTTTCTTGTCTTTGTCGGTCACATCTCTCTCTTCAGGGATGAGCTGTGGTTCATTTCCTGGTCCGGGGGTGGAGCACCACCTGCTGGCCAATCCGATGAAAGATCTGATTCACACTTCCTCGTTAGGCCATGCCCAGCGGTTGTTCGGCCACTTCAAGGAGCAGTTTGGGCGTCGTTATGGTGACGAGAGAGAGCATGAGAAGAGGGCGCACGCATTCGTTCATAACCTCCGGTGAGGGTGCTGAGGAAAGCGGGAGAGGGCAAGAGAAACAAATGAATGATTGAAAGTTTTAGGTGAATATAATTTGGTTACAAATTCTGTTTTCCTCTATTCCCCTCTCGCTCTTTCCTCCATCATTCCCTCTGCCAGGTATGTCCACTCTATGAACCGTGCTGGCCTGTCGTTCTCCCTGGCGGTCAACTCTCTGTCTGACCTCACCATGTTGGAGATGTCTGCTATGAGGGGCAGAAATAGAGGGAAGAGGCCCAACAACGGCTTGCCGTTCCCCATGCACCTATACACTGGAGTACAGGTCCCTGATCAGCTGGACTGGAGGCTCTATGGTGTGTGGAGCAGAGAAGGCTGGTGGAAGGAGCTATAGGAGGATGAGTTCATTGTAATTTCTGGAATTAACTGAATAGAGTCAAAAGTGTTTTCCATATGTTTGTTTGATACCTTCCATGTATTCTGTTCCAGAGACTTCTCAGCCCCTTCTCCTATAGTTCCACCCACCAGCTTCCATGTGTGTGTGCATGCGTGTGTGACAACATTGTGTGTATTTTCTAGGTGCTGTGACTCCGGTGAAGGACCAGGCCATCTGTGGTTCATGTTGGAGCTTTGCCACCACTGGAGCAGTAGAGGGCGCTCTCTTCCTGAAAGTAATATCTCAGTGATTTTTAGAATGACTTCAGTTGGAGTGGTGTTATAGCTGTTTATTTGGATCCCCATTAGCTTTTGCAGCAACTATTCTAACTGTGGTCCACAAACACACTGATAGACGGACAGTCACATAAATGTAAAATACAACAAGTGTCCGCCAAGGTTTCTGTTTGGGAGAAGGTGGACCATGTTAATGCGTCTTAACAGAACATGCAACTCATTTAATGACGCAGCCAATAAAACGTCATTTTCAAATGTTTGCCAAAATGCAATTCTGAACAGGGCACCTGGAACACCCCCATTCTGAACAGGGCACCTGGAACACCCCCATTCTGAACAGGGCACCTGGAACACCCCCATTCTGAACCGGGCATGTGATAGCAGTTTGAATGGGGGGGGATCTAAAGATGCAATAACTAGGATGGGTTGCTAATATGACTAGGATGTTGCCTTTGGCTTCTGGACAATGAAATAGAGTTGACATGAGAACCAGGAGAGAAATGTCATAGTGGTGGGTTCAACAGGGAATTAAAAGGAAAAGATGTGCCCAAATTATATAATTACTCCTGTCTGTACAGCAATAAAATACTTCACCAGAAAGCATGACTTAACATCAGAGGAATCAAGGGTTATTAGATTCTTCAAGAAAATGGCTGTGGATTGTTTCAAATCACAAGCTCGTAGGCCTATGCCTATTGGAAGTCCGCAATTTGGGTAGCACGCGTGGCAATGGGCCAAGTTGGTTGAGTTGCGGGTGTCAGTGAAAAACATCTCATGTGTGACGATAATGTCTTGAGTATAATTTTAAATGTTGTGACAAGAAGGGGAGGGATGTGTGGTGGAGATATAGGCCAGTCTCTCCAGAATGTTGTGAAGAGGGGAGGGATGTGTGGTGTAGATATAGGCCAGTCTCCAGAATGTTGTGAAGAGGAGGGATGTGTGGTGTAGATATAGGCCATTCTCTCCAGAATGTTGTGAAGAGGGGAGGGATGTGTGGTGTAGATATAGGCCAGTCTCTCCAGAATGTTGTGAAGAGGGGAGGGATGTGTGGTGTAGATATAGGCCAGTCTCTCCAGAATGTTGTGAAGAGGGGAGGGATGTGTGGTGTAGATATAGGCCAGTCTCCAGAATGTTGTGAAGAGGAGAGGGATGTGTGGTGTAGATATAGGCCAGTCTCTCCAGAATGTTGTGAAGAGGGGAGGGATGTGTGGTGTAGATATAGGCCAGTCTCTCCAGAATGTTGTGAAGAGGGGAGGGATGTGTGGTGTAGATATAGGCCAGTCTCTCCAGAATGTTGTGAAGAGGAGAGGGATGTGTGGTGTAGATATAGGCCAGTCTCTCCAGAATGTTGTGAAGAGGAGAGGGATGTGTGGTGTAGATATAGGCCAGTCTCTCCAGAATGTTGTGAAGAGAGGAGGGATGCGTGGTGTAGATATAGGCCAGTCTCTCCAGAATGTTGTGAAGAGGAGAGGGATGTGTGGTGTAGATATAGGCCAGTCTCTCCAGAATGTTGTGAAGAGAGGAGGGATGCGTGGTGTAGATATAGGCCAGTCTCTCCAGAATGTTGTGAAGAGGAGAGGGATGTGTGGTGTAGATATACGCCAGTCTCCAGAATGTTGTGAAGGGGGGAGGGATGTGTGGTGTAAATATAGGCCAGTCTCTCCAGAATGTTGTGAAGGGGGAGGGATGTGTGGTGTAAATATAGGCCAGTCTCTCCAGAATGGCTCAGCTGTATCCTGCCAAGTCTTGCTCATTGTTCGCCCTTTGAGAATTATTTTATTTTTTTGTAATTGGGATTGTCACCAGTAGGAAATGTACTGTTAATCCTTGTCATTTGGTTCGATTAATTAGTAATTTCCAATGTTCTTTGCAGAGTTCAGAACTTGCTACACTGGTGAGAAACAAGTTTAGGTTTTTCATAACCATGTAAGATTTGTTTCATTGAGCCCTTCAAACAAAAAGACACTGTCTTGTTCCCCTCTCCTCTCTCCTGATCATGTTGAGGAAGCGTGCACTTGAGCAAACAGAAGTACCTGGCCTTAAGATTTTATGATTAAGCACGTGACAATGATTTTGAGAAATGAAAAATATTATTGAAATGAAAGTTCCATGAGAAATGTGCATATGAAAATCATACCTGGCACACAGAATAGTAAGCTAAATTGTAAGCTTCCTCAAACTTTTTAAAAATAACATAATTGCCTCCATGTTGCCATGGTCAGATTTTGCCTATAGGCTACTTTGACGCAATGTAAGACGAACATTCAGGTGTCAAACAATTGTTTTCAAAATGCAGCTCCAGCTCACGCTGTAAAGTGGTGGGTGACTCACTGATAGTAGTTGCCTGACTTTATGGTGAGTGGGAGATACAAATAGTTTTTTAAATCAAATAAATAATCATGCACCACAACTGTTTAACACATTATTGCATTTAAAAAATGTTGTGCAATGAATGGGCTCAAAAGCACAAGTCTTACTGCTGCAGAGGAGCTGCAGGAGAAATCTCACTCCAACTAGGCTCTGTATGCTGTGCACTTGTGATAGTTGTTTGATAAGTAAAATGCACACAGGCCAATTTAATTCTAGTAAATTAGAAAACCCTGTTTGTGTACCATGAAATGTTGACTCTGTTTTTTAAAGGGAATTTGGCTGTTTGCTTTAATAATTTGCTATGAATCCTGTGCGTCACTGTGAATGTGTTTCGGACTTTGGTTATGGGTGTCTGAGCTGAATGTTATTTGCTTGTGCAGAAAATCTGGAATTTTCATCACAGTAATATAACGCACAACTAGAAGCGGCGCATTTCATGTCTCGTCAACCTCAATCAGGAGAGACTATCGTGCATGTTAGTGCTGTAAAGGGTAAGGCAGCTGTAGCTGAGCCAGCTGTAGCTTTGCTAGGTCTTTCTTTGCTGCACTTGACCATATTGCTGTCTGGTAATATGGTCAAGTTGCTCTGTGTTCCACACATCATGTTTTTCTAACACCCCTCCATCTTTAGAACAGGTAAAGCAAGTTAGGTTTTTTTCAATAATGTCTGAGGCTGCACTGAAAGGTGATAATTTACCCAACTTAATGAATGATGGAAATTAATTGTATTTTCTACCCATAATATCAACAGTCAGCGCTGTAGCTCATCCCTAAGGAGGATGATAATTAAGATTGTCCTTTTATTCAGACAGTAAAATCACTGAAAATAAATGTCAACTTGTTCACAATTAGCTGTAGCTTGTGGACACTTTTTCCTCATGTATTTGCATTTGATGATTGTGGTTGGTGTTTTAAGATCTAGCTGTAATATATTTGCATGTATCACCGCCATCTCTGGTCTCCCTGCACCCCATAATCCATATCCACAGGCATTCCTTCCTCACTGGTGTTGCCTAGCAACTCTAGAAATGTTCAAGACAGGTTTCTTATGGGCTGTCGCACTGAGTATTCACCATTCCCTTGAACAACACGTACTCATTAGCAGTAGTAGCTGATTGCAGTTCAGGAGATTTTTAATGAGCCACGTGTGGTGGTTCAAGGAGTTTGAACTTACATAGGAGGCAATTTAAGATGAAGTTGGGACTTATTTGGCAGAGTTGAGGGGATGGTTGTTAGTCTTGTCAGTGGTCCTCCTTTGTACCTCTGCCAGCTCTAAGGAAATGAGCTTGTCCTCTCAGTAGGAAGTGACCGGGAGGTGCTGTGTCCTGCTGCACTGGCAGGTTCATAAACATACTACTTCCCAGGGGGCCAATCAGATTCCTCCCATCTGACCTCTTAGCAACCCACAGATGCAGCTGTGGAAGTTGCTGTGAAAAAACAGTAATTGCCCTCCCCCCCAACTCTTCATTTCCAGTCTTCTGTTAGCAGGTTTATTGCCCCGGAGAAGTAGAATGCTTTTCACCCAGTTATAATTGTCAGTACTTCTCTTTTCTCCCTGTAGTCAGGGTCCCTCCAGGTCTTGTCCCAGCAGATGTTGGTAGATTGTAGCTGGGGCTTTGGTAATAACGGATGTGATGGAGGAGAGGAGTGGAGGGCCTACGAGTGGATCATGAAACACGGAGGCATCGCCACTACGGAGACCTATGGTTCCTACATGGGCATGGTGAGACACACACACAGAGCTTGTCTAGAGGTAATCCACAGGGCTCTATGCTTTGCCGGCTGCTTTTCATGTCTTACACACACTTGTTTATAAACTCATATACTCTGACAAACAGGACATGTAAATCTTTACAATATACTGTACTTGAACCTAGTGTATGACTTTCTCTCCTAACAGAATGGCCTGTGCCACCTCAACACTTCTCAGCTGACAGCTCGTGTCCAGAGCTACACCAATGTGACGTCAGGTGATGCCGAGGCGCTGAAGGTGGCGTTGTTTAAACACGGCCCAGTGGCCGTCAGTATTGACGCAGGACATAGATCCTTTGTCTTCTACAGCCACGGGGTCTACTATGAACCCAAATGTGGTGAGTTATATACTATAGTGCCCTCAAACTCAACTCTGGTCCTCGAAGCCAGTTCCACTGCTGTTTTTCATTGTTCTCCTCTAATCAGGGACTGATTTAGACATGGGACATCACGTGGGTGCAATTAAATAAAGAGGTAGAACAGAACCAGCAGGCTCCAGACTTCGTAGCGTAAGAGTTGAATACGCCTGCTATAGGGTAAACATACAGCTATTCTTCAAATCTGTCCGAGGTATTCCCCAGGGCTGTTCTCATTCTCTCGCGATCACTCACGCAATCTCTTTCTTCTCCCTCACGCCTAGGAAACACAACTGACTCCCTGGACCACGCGGTGCTTGCAGTGGGTTATGGTGTCATGGGGGCGGAGCCTTACTGGCTGGTGAAGAACTCTTGGTCAACCTACTGGGGAAACGATGGGTACATACTGATGTCTATGAAGGATAACAACTGTGGTGTTACAACTGATGCTACGTATGTTACACTGGCATAGAGCGAGGGAGAAACATGAAACGCACGCACAGGAGTTACCACTCCTTTTTAAATGATAGGAGGGGGTATTTGAAATTGGAATAATATCAGAAGTGTGTGGTGCATGGGATGAAGTAATGTCGTTTAGGCAGTAAGATTTTTAGACATGTTTATTGCTGGTCGGCGCACGGTGCCTTTCGCTCCCTTTCATATACACACTTTGTCACAAACGTGCGCACACACTGAATCATGCTATACGCACACTTGTGCTCTGGAATTGTGGAGTCATCTCAATAAATGTGGAATGTTTTTGTACTTGCTGCTCTTTTTTCATTTTTTTTTTCATGGTGACTCAATAGTGTTTTGCTAACTCATGTGACAAATAAGACTACTCTTCCCAACACAATCAGTTGTTCTAAACACATGATGAATACATGTATGCCTTGCTGTTGCTAGCAGTAGCACCACATGTACATTATATATATATATACCGAAGTATGTGGACACTCCTTCAAATTAGTGGATTATTCTATTTTTAGCCATACCTGTTGCTAACAGGTGTCTAAAATTGGCTGTTTGCTCAATCTCCATAGACAAACATTAGCAGAATGGCCTCACTGAAGATCTCTGACTTTCAACATGGCACTGTCATAGGATGCCACCTTTCCAACAAGTCAGTTTGTCAAATTGATGCGATGCTAGAGCTGCCCTGGTCAACTCTTAAGTGCTGTTATTGGGAAGTGGACACATCCTAGGAGCAGCAACGGCTCAGCTGTAGACATACGCCCACAGAATGGCACTGTCATAGCATGTTTAAACATCTTGGCCTCTGTTGCAAAAATCAGTTACAAAATGCCTCTGGATGTTCCAGTAACGGGAAAGCTTAACGCTACAGCACACACTGACATTCTAGATTCTGTGCTTCCAACTTTTTGGCAACAGGAAAGGGCATTCAAACTGTTTTCATCATGACAATGCCCTTGTGCACAAAGTGAGATCCATGCGGAAGAACTTGACTGGCCTGCACAGAACCCTGACCTCAACCCTTATTAAACACCTTTGGAATTAATTGGAAAGGCGACTGCAAGCCAGGCCTAATCGCCAAAATCGTTGCTGGGCCTCATTAATGCTCTTGTCGCTGAATGGAAGCAAATCCCTGCAGCAATGTTCCAACAGCTATTAGAAAGCCTTCACAGAAGAGTAGAGGCTGTTATAGCAGCAAAGGTGGGGACCAACTCTATATTAATGCCCATGATTTTGGAATGTATGTTCAACAAGCAGGTAGGTGTCCACATACTCTTGGTGATGTAGTGTCTATAGCTATGGATCAAATCTAACCTTTGCCAATTGTCAATGATGCCCTCAGAACAAAATACACATCAGCCAAAAAAAAGCTGTAGCAGTTAATGTACTACATTTCAACACATTACTATCAACCAAAATGCTTGCAAACCTCTGAATTATACCTGCATAATAGACTATAAGAGCTACATAATGGGTATTGTAAAAAGCTAGTGCATGTGTTCACATTTATGAACAATGTTCTGATGTACTCTCAAGCTAGCATTTTCGAGTGATAGTTATCTGGAAAAGATGAGGCAGTAAGTAAGTAACAAAACGGCATAGACGTATTGCATAGATATACCACATACCATGTAGATATGTAATGACAGAAGTACAGTACCATGAAAATAGTTCATTGGTTCTCAAACATGTTTTAGAAAGTTGACAGGTCATCCGTGCGCAATAAAAAGTATAGCCTACTGAACTAAAGGCATTTGCTCAGGGAGTTGATCCAAATCTTCAGGTCTCAAGACGAGGTTACTCATCACATGAGCATGTTTCACCAAACAACCTAAAATCTTTTTGGCACGTTTGTGCGTTTTGGGGTTATTCATTTGTTTTTACCACCCCGGTAATGTTATCAAATTTCTGAAAACCAAAACCAATGTTACATTTTTGAATGAAGAGTGCTAAAAAGTTGTTTTTTTATGGTTAGGAAAACATGGGTGACTCATTCACTAGGATTTATGAATGAATGGACAATGACCCCAAGCATACTTACAAAGTTGTGGCAAAATGGCTTAAGGACAACAAAGTCAAGGTATTGGAGTGGCCATCACAAAGCCCTGACCTCAATCCTATAGAAAATATGTGGGCAGAACTGAAAAAGTGTGTGCGAACAAGGAGGCCTACAAACCTGACTCAGTTACACCAGCTCTGTCAGGAGGAATGGGCCAAAATTCACCCAACTTATTGTGGGAAGCTTGTGGAAGGCTACCCGAAACGTTTGACCCAATTTAAACAAATTAAAGGCAATGCTACCAAATACTAATGGAGTGTATGTAAACTTCTGACCCACTGAGAATGTGATGAAAGAAATAAAAGCTGAAATAAATCATTCTCTCTACTATTATTCTGACATTTCACATTCTTAAAATAAAGTGGTGATCCTAACTGACTTAAAACAGGGAATATTTACTATGATTAAATGTCAGGAATTGTGAAAAACTGAGTTTAAATGTATTTGGCTAAGTTGTATGTAAACTTCTGACTTGAACTGTATGTGTGTTTGTGTGTGGATTGCTGGGATGTGTGTAAGTGGTCAAGACTCCGTTGCTAGGCGCTGTAGTTCCTGCCCCTCTGTGCTGCTTGCTGATTGGATAATGTCCTCTCCTTGGCCCTTCTTTGGAGGAAACCTGAAGTAGAAAACAAACTCATAAAACGTTTTAAACAAAAACAGTCAAGAAACACAGGTTATGGTTGGCAATAGGGGTTAGTTTGTGGACGCGCGTGTGTGTCAGGGTTGGGGTCAATTCCAGTTCATTCAGAATGTTAACCAAATTCCAATTCCACATTTTCCTCATTGAAAAGTTTAAATTTCATTGTACTACCTGAATGGACTGGAATTGAAATGGAATTGACCCCAACCCTGATGGGTGTTTGTGTGTCTGTCTGTCAGTAGATATAATACCTAGTGTCCCAGTTCTCTGCGTCTTCTACGGTATCCGGTAGTGGTCTGTTGGCAGTCTCTGGCAGTGCCAGGGCGAGAACTGCGCCAAGCAGGGGGGTGCAGCCAAAGATGAGCATGGGTAGAGAGGGGCTTCTGGTATGGAGCATGTTGATAAGGGGGGCTAACACACCCCCTACACGGGCAAACATACTGGACACACCTATTCCTGTCTGCCTGTAGACACACACACACTGGTAATAGAAGTTAGCAATCACACAAATGAATGTGCACACACACACACACACACACACACACACACACACACACACACACACACACACACACACACACACACACACACACACACACACACACACACACACACACACACACACACACTTCTTACCGTAGTACAGTTGGGAAGATCTCAGCAGTATAAACATAGATAACGGCGAAGGAAGCAGTGATACCAAACTTTCCTACCATGGCTAGACCTGTTATCAGGTTTGGATGGTCTAAGAGAGAGAGAGGGATGGAGAGAGAATGTTTCTTACATGATTTTGTCATTTAGCACAACACTCCTAACCGCTAGGCTACCTGCCGTGGTGTTTTGTAGACAGACTAGCAGCTGTTTTGTGGACCCAATATGTTACAACCCCCCCCCCCCCCCCATACACACACACACACACACACACCAGTGGCGGTCAGTGCCGTTTCAGGGAGGACAATTTTTCATGAGCATGGCCATAGTTCTATTACAGCGTATGGGATGACTGTCATTCATATTCCATTCACCCAGTTCAATGTAACATTGATAGGTTTAGGCTACTACATGATACTAGAATTTTCCCTATACTCATCATGAGGTTGTTACAACCTAGCCTATGACTGAAAGTTTACAACATATGTGCACACAGGTCGTGAGACAAATTTGATGTGACAGACAGTGACACATGGACAGACAGTGAAATTCAATACCACCTTGCACAAGCTTGCCTGCATCGAGCTGATATTGGGTGTAATCATAAGTCTAACAGTTACAAATGAGAGTTTCTATTGGACAAATTCAGGTATGTTAATCTCCGTTTAGTTCAGTTTGCTTCTGTTTAAGAAATGTTTTTCAACAGAATCTGTGGAATGAATACACCCCTGATCACGAATAAACACAGTTCACAGTTTCATATCAGCCACGTTGTATTCCTTCTCGCATCTAGGTTATGCGCTCTCCTCCTTTCACCTCTTCCCTTCGCTTGTGGACTTCAATGCACAACACATCAGCTGAAAAAACCTTTCCAAGCCAAACCGCTACACACAGCCTACATCGTTGTCACCTTATTAGCTAAAGTAACGTCATAGTTCTATTAGCATAGCTAATAGCATAGCTAATAGAACTAATGCGTTAGTAAATCCGCTACAATCATGCAGTAACGTTACAGTGTACAGCCAGTAAGCAGTTACATCAGGGGGCCCCAGTGGCAATAAATTAGTAAAAGCAAAAGCTTACCTTGACCTTAGGAGTTTCAGTTGTGTTGGATAGTCATAGCCAGCTAGCTAACATAGCATCCCTCTGAGTAGTGTGTTTCGGTAGGCTAAACTAGCTCGCTGCATTTACTAGCTAAATAAGTGAAACTGAAAAAAATGATAATGTCTCTATTTCTCTTGCTTCTCCTTCATTTAGGAAGAAATGTTCAACTATTTTCTTTCTCTTGCTTCGAGTCAACTACTCACCACATTTTATGCACTGCAGTGCTAGCTAGCTGTAGCTTAAGCTTTCAATATTAGATTAATTCTCTGATCCTTTGATTGGATGATATGTTGGAGGAAGGGGGTAAGAACCATGAGCCTCTTAGGTTTTATATTGAAATCATTGTACTCAGAGGAGGATGGAAGCTAGCTGTCCTCCGGCTACACCATGGTGCTACCACACAGAGTGCTGTTGAGGCTACAGTAGACCTTCTTTGCAAAACAGTGTGTTTTAATAAATTATTTGGTGATGTGATTATATTTAGTGATGTGATTATATTTAGATAACCTTCCTCCTATGAGGAGTCTCCACTGACACACACACACACACACACACACACACACACACACACACACACACACACACACACACACACACACACACACACACACACACACACACACACACACACACACACACACACACACACACACACACACACACACACACACACACACACACACACACACCTGTAGGTACAGTTAGAGTGAGCAGACAGGCCACGCCCCCCAGGGCCAGAAAGACACTCTGGGATAGGCGTCTGCTCCAAGGGAGGAACAGGAGAACCAATGACCTGGCAGGGATCTCCACCAATCCAAAGATGAACTGGGTCAGGTAGAGGTCTGAGCCCAGTTTAGATACACCTAGAGACAGTCCATAATATACCAATACATTCACAAACCTAGAGAGAGAAAGAGCAGGGTTAGACACACACATACACACAGTCTTGTATTACTAATCTCCTGGGGACACACAATTCAGTCCCATTCAAAATCCAATTTTCCCTAACCATAAACCTAACCCTAACCTATACCCTTATTCAAACCCTAACACGTAACCCAGACTGGCTGCGCACGTGTGCCATCGTGCATAAATGTATTTTGTCCCCCCACACCAAACACAGGTTAAAATATCAAAACAAACTCTGAACCAATTACATTCATTTGGGGACAGGTCGAAAAGCATTAAACCTTTATGGGAATTTAGCTAGTTAGCTTGCACTTGCTAACTAATTTGTCCTATTTAGCTAGCTTGCTGTTGCTAGCTAATTTGTCCTGGGATATAAACATTGAGTTATTTTACCTGAAATGCA
This sequence comes from Oncorhynchus gorbuscha, assembly GCF_021184085.1. Lineage (NCBI taxonomy): Eukaryota > Metazoa > Chordata > Actinopteri > Salmoniformes > Salmonidae > Oncorhynchus > Oncorhynchus gorbuscha. The sequence continues at coordinate 42,714,744 of NC_060196.1, read as the reverse complement.
CAAGGTCCTCTACTCCGACAATGAATCCACACATAAAACGGTCAACCGAATTGTTTCTAGTCATCTCTCCTCCTTCTAGGCTTTTTCTTCTCTTGACTTTATATTGCGATTGGCAACTTTCATAAATTAGGTGCATTACCGCCACCAACCTCATTAGTCTTTCAGTCACCCACGTGGGTATAACCAATGAGGAGATGGCACGTGGGTATCTGCTTCTATAAACCAATGAGGAGATGGGAGAGGCAGGACTTGCAGCTCGATCTGCGTCAGAAATAGAACTGACTTCTATTTTAGCCCTTGCAATGCAGATGCTCGTTGGCACATGCGAGCAGTGTGGGTGCAATAATTGAATAATATAGATTTCTAAATTTATTTTGCGACGTGAGCTGTGTAGTCAGCCTGTAACCCGAAAAACTAACCCTAGCTCCTAAACCTAAACCTAATTATAACCCTAACACTAATTCTAACCTTAACCAGAAACCCCCTAGAAATAGCATTTGACCTTGTGGGGACTAACAAAATGTCCCCAGTTTCAAATTTTTGTTTGTTTACTATTCTTGTGTGAACTTCTGGTCCCCACATGTATAGTTAAACACGTCCACACACACACACTTCTTAGTTACCAGACATAGAAAAGGATAAGAGCTCTTTTCCTCATCTGGGGTGTTCTAACAAGATCTGCAGCTGAGTGACTCCTTCTACCTTCCATGTCACACCAGTCCACCTAAACATACACACACATAACATATTTTATTTGCATGCTCAAACACTGTGAAAAACATAAGATGTGTCTGTGTGGTACCTGTATAGTAGGTGGTAATACACGTCCGTTGACTGTAGCAGCTTTGCGTAGTAGAACAATGGCCTCCTCTCTTCTGTCATTGGCTAGCAACCACCTAGCTGACTGAGGAAGCACCCTGAGGGTAGAGAGAGAGTATATACAGTGCCTTGCGAAAGTATTCGGCCCCCTTGAACTTTGCAACCTTTTGCCACATTTCAGGCATCAAACATAAAGATATAAAACTGTATTTTTTTGTGAAGATTCAACAACAAGTGGGACACAATCATGAAGTGGAACGACATTTATTGTATATTTCAAACTTTTTTAACAAATCAAAAACTGAAAAATTGGGCGTGCAAAATTATTGACTGACTAGTCTCCCAGTCCCTGCCACTGAAAAACATCCCGGCATAATGCTGTAGGGATGATTCCAGGTTTCCACCATACATGACGTTTGGCATTCAGGCCAAATAAATCTTGGTTTCATCAGACCAGAGAATCTTGTTTCTCATGGTTTGTGAATCTTTAGTTGCCTTTTGGCAAACTCCAAGAGGGGTGTCGTGCCTTTTACTGATGAGTGGCTTCCGTCTGGCCACTCTATCATAAAGGCTTGATTGATGTAGTGCTGCAAAGATGGTTGTCCTTCTGGAAGGTTCTCCCATCTCCAAAGAGGAACTCTAGAGCTCTGTCAGAGTGACCATCAGGTTCTTGGTTACCTGCCGGACCAAGGCCCTTCTCCCCAGATTGCTCAGTTTGGCTGGACGGCCAGCTCTAGGAAGAGTCTTGGTGGTTCCAAAAATCTTCCATTTAAGAATGATGGAGACCACTGTGTTCTTTGGGGACCTTCAATGCTGCAGAAATGTTTTGGTACCCTTCCCCAGATCTGTGCCTCGACACAATCCTGTCTCCGAGCTCTACGGACAATTCCTTTGATGTCATGGCTTGGTTTTTGCTCTGACATGCATGGTCAAACTGCGGGACCTTATATAGACAGATGTGTGCGTTTCCAAATCATGTCCAATCAATTGAATTTACAACAGGTGGAATTTACAGCAGGTCCAATCAAGTTGTAGAAACATCTCAAGGATGATCAATGGAAACAGGATGCACCTGTGCTCAATTTCGTGTCTCATAGCAAAGGTGCTGAATTCTTATGTAAATAAGGTATTTTTGTTTTTATTTCGAAAAAACTGTTTTTTCTTTGTCAATATGGCGTATTGTGTGTCGATTGCTGAGGATTTTAAAAAATGTAATCAATTTTAGAACAAGACTGTAAAGTAACAAAATGTGGAAATGTCAAGGGGTCTGAATACTTTTTGAAGGCACTGTATATTTACATGGATACAAGACAAACTGTATTTATGTTTTTCCATCATGTCTACTGTGTAATATTTATTGTGAGGTTAAAGTATTATATGTATTCAAGTGACCAGATGTTAATGCATCTAGAGGTTTTTTAGGTAGGTGTGTTTCACAGTGGTGTATGATGACCTGACGAAGATCCAACTCGGAACGAAACGTCTTTATTTTGCGTCTGATTAAATCACCATGGGAGAATACCAGAGTTGCGGGCATTACTTTTTTCTTCTGGGAGAGAGAAAGAGACAAGAATAGTGAAGAGCAACCGGCCAAGCATTAGTGTGTGCGTGTCCTCACCATATATAGAAAATGAACAGAAAGCCAGGAACAGATATAGCCAGCTGTAGTTTTCTCCAGTCTCGTATGAGGTAGGCTAGTCCAGCTATTAGCATGTAGCCCAGGCCAAAGAAGTAGTCAGTGAAGACACCAGCTAACATACGACGCTGAGCACACGTCCACTCTGTACCTGTGGAGAAAATGAGGGATGGAAGGAGAGGGGGAGAAGAGGGTGGAAGGAAAGCAGAGGAGAAAGGAAGGAGAGATATAATAAGGGTTAGGTTAAGGGGAAGGGGAGATTAAGGTTTGAGTGGATCGGGTGGTGTGGAACTAAGGGGTTTAGGTTTCTGAGAATAGAGATAGGGGTCAGGGGTTAGGAATAATGTGTGTTCTGGGGTTGGAAAGAAGGAATATAGGTGATGTCATTGTGGTACTGTTTAAATTCTAATAATGTATTGAATGTTTGGCAGAATGGTCTCATGTAAATTACAGTCCTGTGTAAATAGTAGTCATATAGATTACAGTTAACATTTTGGGGGGGTATACATGTGTGTACCCAGTACAAAGGCGTTGATGATGACTCCAGAGATAGTAGTCCCCAGAATAAATCGCAGCAGGACATACACAGGGAAGTTTGGAGCGAAAGCCCCAGCCACTCCAAACACTGTCTGTAGTGCTAGGGAGAGGAGCAGGGCATTCCTCCTACCAATCCTACAGAGAGAGAGAGGGAGAGGGGGACAGAGAGGGAGAGAGGGAAGGGAGGGAGACTGTGAGTATTTATCAAAATGTATGACATTGAAGTTATAAATTCAGTATTGTACCTGTTGACCATGGGTTAGGTTTTAGGTAGGGGTCAGAGCCACTGAAATTTCCTAGGTGGCTAAGGTCCGGATGAATATTGTGATTTATCGGCGTAGTAACAAACCCCCACCTCGCGACCCATGCGACCCCAAACTGTTCACACCCCTCTTTTTGGTTGAGAGAACATTTTTCAGTTTTAAAGATAAGTTCCTGCAATTATACACATTTTGCCATGACATTTTGCCATGGGGCATAGAGGTCCCCATGGGCAAATAATCTGGCCATGGTAACTACAAGATTTAGATAGCTGCTTAGTTAGCCTGATTTACCTACCTAGCTAACATCCTACCTAGCTAACATCCTACCTAGCTAACATGGGCTGGTACTTAATAAACTGTAAATTCCTGACAGGTTATAAATATCTCTCTCTAAGGTCTGTTAGTGAATGACATAACAAGAGGAAAACTGCCCATACATTACCACATTTTGAATTTGCACCTTGTGCATTTTACTATTACAACTCATAACAGCATTAAATTGAAAGTCCGACTTAGTTCCTTTAAGTCAGGACCTGTGGTCCTTTTGACCTCGTTCTGGGAGTATGGCTAGTTTAGGGTCTGGTGGTAGAGGTCAAGGTTTATTGAAGATTCTACAGATGTAGGATCTTAATTTGATCACCTTGTTGCCAGAGAACATTCCTGCAATGAAGAAAGACTTGTAGTGCATTTGATGTTTAAAAATGATTCTAACGTTTGTATTTTCCACAAAAAATGTATCAACCCATACAAAAAGGGAAAGGCATTATTTACCTCAATGATGGTAGTGCTCTGATAATCCACATAATAATTCAAATTCCTGTTGCTATAGGATTTTTTCCCCCTGCTGTAGTAAACGGTCTCAAATTAAGAAGCTACATCTATACCTGTCTGTCATAGCTTCAAAGACGACAGTTTCCTCCAGCAAACGCAACATGTAGAGAGGGTCAGAGGTTAGAGGTTTGGGGCCAAGGGTTATGTTATGTACCTGTCTGCCATAGCTCCAAAGATGACTGCTCCCACCAGCAGACCCAACATGTAGACAGAAGACCCCAGACTGTTGAGCCATGCCTTGTCACACACCAAGTCCCACTGTAGGAGAGAGAGAGAGTGTGTGAGTGAGTGTGGTGAGACAGGGAACAACAGGTCTGATGAGAGAACTGTTCATAACATCTTCCCCTAGCACAGCTGAGGGTCCACCTAGTCTCCATCCATGGTACCCTGTTGACCATGGCACTGTAGTAGGGAAGTGAACAGATGAAACTAACATTTTCCTATTAACCCCATTAATCTGAACACAATATAAGGGAAAGGCATTATTTACCTCAGTGATGGTAGTGCTTTGATAAATCTCCTGGCTGTACACCCATCCGTGCTCGCAAGGCGCGCGCGCAGTCCCGTTCTCTGTTAGAATGTCCACGAGGACGCAGGAGTCGTCCACCTCTGGATCCACCGGGATGCTGAGGTTCAACTTTGCAGTAACGGCTGAAGTCAAAGCCAGGCTACCATTATGAACGTTATTACCGGGGCCTGAGCTCGGGCTGTCCCGGCAGCGATGTCCTGGTGTAGCCCCGGTAAAGATGCTGGCCATCATATGAAAACCCAGTAGTATCTGAGGCAGACAGATCCACACATACAAAATCTTCTGGTACTTTCCAAACCCTCCTACAGCTGTTAGAATCTGATCGAAATTCATTTTCAATCAATTCAATGCTCCTTTGAAGAAGGGATTATTTAAATCTCAATGAGACAGTATGCCTATTGCTGCTATTCGACCAAGTCTCGTTTGCAAAATAGATTTTTATCTGAGACTAAGGTGATCTGAATAGATACAAATTTAAAATTGAATATATTTGGGTCCAAGTATCTCCTATTGTATCCTAGGCTATAGGTTGGACAAAAATAAACCGAATCACTAAAGCCAGCAAAAGGCTGTAAATCTTATGTCTCCTAGAGAGAAAACCAGACAAAAATACACCACCATGTGCCACGATGTGACAGTGGACAGACAGGTGCGTGTGTCCGTTGTCCGCTCTCGTCCGTCAGTGAGGGGCATAGTTTTGTTCTTCTCACATGTCCTGGCTGAGCCCCTTACAAAATCCCTCTTATCTAACAATCCACCCCACCTCCTCCTCCTCCTCTGTCGAAAATCAGTTGCAGTAGACTATCTTCCCTTCTCTTACAATGCATGTGGTAGACAACTATACATAATAGTTTCTCACATCCAAGTGTGCACAGTTGTATATTACAATCAAAGCCTTCTCTCAGAAAATCTTCAATAAAATAAATCGTCAGAATCTCGCTTCGGGCAGAGTCCCTCTGAACAAGCCCTTCCGAAACCCAGTACCGCACAACAATCTTCCGTATTGACATGCACCTCAAATCATAAGTCAACTGGAAATCAGATAAACAGTCTACCAAACGCACAAATTATGCAGAACATTGTCCAACAAAATAATATGCATCAGTGAAAGCCAGTGTCCAGTGCGCGTCCCCGAGGGTGGATGTTATAAACACCGTGTTTTTGTAGAGGTGGGGGTTGGGGTTGGTGTTGGTGTTGTTGCTACAAAACTGTTGAACCAAGGGAAACGCGCGAGCGGAACAATAGCAGAGCGCGGAGAGACATGAACGCGCACATTATAGATAGGTAGTCTCTGAACAATGACCGCTGGAGCATGATTCATTTATCATCATCCGAGTGGTTTGTTTGTGTTTGGATGTAGTCTAGTCTGTCTCCTTTAATTTCACTTCATTTACTATTTGTTAGGAAATAAATATGCTAACAATCGAAAGTATAGGCCTAGGCCTAATAGGCTGCGTTTAGACAGGCAGCCCAATCCTGATATTTTTTTAACTATTTGGTCTTTTGAACGATCAGATCAGCTTGAAAAAGATCAGATGTGAAAATGTCTTATGTAATTGGTCAAAATATAAATGAGTGACATAAAGATAAGAATTCGGTTGCCTGTCTAAACGCAGCCCTAGATGCTGCACCTGTGACCGTCCACTGTTTGGTGGTGCTAAATTTAGTGGTGAACATCGTAATTCTGATTCTGCCTCTTTCCGCTTCAGTTGTGCTGAATCGCTGTTATTATTCGTTTCTTTGTTTAGGCTACTTTACATTAGAACTATCGGGCCTTTCACTCTGTTGCCAAAGTCCGCACACTGCACTCATGATGGACCTTGGTGTCACATTCAGGAAAACCTCTCCTCTGTGAAAGCCTCGACAGTGGCGCTATACTGACGCTCTGTGTTCACAGGTGGTACTGCAGGATCCTCCTTTCTCTTAAGACGGGGACTTGATCCTTGATGTAGTCCAAAAAACCACACATAAGCCAAGACCCAAAACAATCCCAAAACGGAATGGATTCTAACAATATGGTGGAAACCACCTAGCCAATCAGAGGTCAAGATAGAGTCATCAACATAGTAGCCATGAATACTACTATGTATACAGGGATGCCTATGAAGCTAAGCAGAGTGGTCCTAGTCAATCCTTGGATAAGACTGGGAGACCAGGTCCTGCTGAAAGTGGAGATTCCAAGGCCCCTGAACAGTGATGGGGACACTGCCCTCCAAAGTGTACCATTCTCCAGATAAGATGTTAAATTGAGTTCAGATGAAGGAGAGATGGGGAAAGGAAACCACTGCCGACTATTGGGACACATTGTTATCTCAGCTGTTGTGAAGGACAGGAAATGAGGGCAGAGGGGAGGGATCAACGTTCTGGATTGAAACTCAGCCAATAGCTGTTAATTTTTCCCTAGAGACAATGGGGCCTCTGTGTCCCCAACTCACAGTTCATCAAACACACACGCACGCACACACACACTCACACTGACCAGCATCAGCAGCAGCAGCAGCATACCACCCTACATCCCACAGCTGGCTTTCCTCTGAAGCTAAGCAGGGTTGATCCTGGGAGACCAGATGCTGCTGGAAGTGGTGTTGGAGGGCTTGTAAGGAGGCACTCTTTCAGCAGCTCTATTTTATTTTTTACCCCAGGGCAGTGATTGGGATATTGCCCTGTGTAAGGTGCTGTCTTTCAGATGGGATGTTAAATGAGTGTCCTGGCTCTCTGTGGTCACTAAAGATCCCATGACACTTATTGTAAGAGTAGGGGTGTTAACCCTGGTGTCCTGGCTAATTTCCTAAACTGGCACTAATACTATCATGGCCACCTAATCATCCCCAGTTTCCAAATGGCTCATTCCTCTCCCTTGTAACTATCCCCCAGTTCGTTGCTTTAAATGATAATACTTTTTCAGTCAATTTACCTATTAAAATACATTGGTTACATGAAATAAAACACACACACACAGCTTAGACAGTTAGAAGAGTGTACCAGTGGGCACGTCATGTGCCTGTCAGTGGGTTGAACATCAGTTCGGCCTATTTGTGACTGTGGCATAGGACATAGGATATTGCCAAAATGAGGACTTAGATTTTCATGAAGCATGCTTGGGCTATCTACAATCCTTTAGGCATTTGTCTATTTTCCCTCAACATTCACTCATTGCAAACAGAATGTGGGCTATTTCAAAATGGGCTATTTCGAGCCCATATTAAACATCCAAGCTCATTTTATGATACCATTTCTTTTCTTTTCAAAAGCCAAAGTTAGCCTCGTTTTTTAAATTGTATCCATCCATAACCATGTGCACGATTTTTGTTCATAGTGGTAGTACTAATTTGATAACAAGGTGGTAGTATTTCTGCTTATTTAAACCATAGGCTTTAATATACATTTATCATCCTGCAGCAGCTGTGGACGTTCGTGACGTCACAGTCGGTACAGTGCGGTCGGTGTTTTTCGGTAAGAGCTGGACGGAGAGCAAGAGAGAGAGAAAGAGAGATAGAGAGAGATGGCTATTGGCATAGGAAAACGAACGGAAATAGAAGAAACGAGTAAATCTGAGGTGACCTTGACTCGACAGACATATCCCATCATCTTGATCAACTGACATAACGGCCGTTTTTCCGGTAGGAAAAGTTCCAGTGTTTGACGTTACCGTTTTACGCTTCTTCTCCACACCGTACCCGGGATTTTACCGCGTGCCCTTGCAGCACATATAATAAAATCCCACATTCCACATTTACTACAATAGTTCCCCACCCGGTTGATCTTGATATACGAGGGGAAATCGGCTATAATCGACTGGATTTCTTGAATCCTGATTGTGCGTGAGTAAGCGTTTTTATACCTCCTAACGAAGCATCTTTGTTTACTAACAACGTACAACGTGGCATTGCGGGGTACAATAACGGTTAAGGTATTCTAAGAGACGTTGTATTTTTGTTGTCAACTGGGTTTTTGTGATAACATGTCACCTACACATCGTTGTCTTTGTTTATGCAATGAGAGGGGAGAGAGCACACTGCATCCGCGCACGTAACGTCATGATGTATCCGGGCAGTGGCCACACCCAGCGTGGGTACAGTGCGGATGTAAAGCGGGATGTAAATCATAGCGGGTTTATAATAGGCAGTGGATAGTATATGAGGTAAATGTTGGCCTATGGAGCGGCCTTTTGTGGATCAATGATGTAGACAGAGATGTATTCGGTAGAACTACTACACTTAATTTTACATGACAGAGAATGATCATGTGTGTTCTATACTAGGTATTTCTACCTGAACACTATGTCCCATCCTGTTGATGCCTGTGGGTCTATGGAACAGTCGTAGGGTCAGCCGATTCATTCTCTAGTGGAGAGAACTGACTGATAACAGAGCAGTGATTCGAGAAGCTTTTCTGACCAATGCCACTTGAACTCCTTGCCCCTACCCCTAGGGAACTGGATCCATTAATCGTACAAAGGATTAGATAGGTTGGTCTATCATTACTAACAATACGGAGAACAAAAACCTGTAGGGCAGATTGAGTGTTAGTAAATCAGGGGAGACAGGGTCAGTGAGAGTGTGATAAAATCTGTGACTTGTAATCCCACCCCTTTCCATCTCTCTATTCCTCCATCTTTCCTTAGCTTGACCCAAAGCATTTTTCATATTTATCCCCCTGCCCAAGCTCACATCAGTTTACGTAAACATGGACATGGCTTATTACTGGGGAAATTACAGCCACATTCATACCATACGTTAGTATTGTGGTTTGTGCATTCGTTTATGCGTGAGTTCTTGTGCACGTGTGTGTTTGAACAAAGCTGTAAGCTGTAATGTGACTGCAGGATCTACCTGTAGTGTATAGGTTTACTGCATAGAGAGAGAGAGACATCCCAAGGTTGCAGTGTCTCCATGCGTCAGCCTTTACAATATAGGAGCACCACAGAGCCTTTATAGTAACATTATTACAGAGCCTTTATAGTAACATTATTACAGAGCCTTTATAGTAACATTATTACAGAGCCTTTATAGTAACATTATTACAAAGTCCAACATTACAGAGCCTTTATAGTAACAACATCACAAAGACTTTATAGTAACATTATTAAAGAGTCCTTTATAGTAACAACATTACAGAGTCCTTTATAGTAACATTATTACAGAGCCCTTTATAGTAACAACATTACAGAGACTTTATAGTCTCAACATTACAGAGCCTTTATAGTCTCAATATGACAGAGCCCTTTATAGTCTCAACATTACAGAGCCTTTATAGTAACAACATTACAGAGACTTTATAGTAACAACATTACAGAGACTTTATAGTCTCAATATGACAGAGCCCTTTATAGTCTCAACATTACAGAGCCTTTATAGTCTCAACATTACAGAGCCTTTATAGGAACAACATCACAGAGACTTTATAGTAACAACTTTACAGAGACTTTATAGTAACATTATTACAGAGCCCTTTATAGTAACAACATTACAGAGACTTTATAGTAACAACATCACAGAGAATTTATAGTAACATTATTACAGAGTCCTTTATAGTAACAACAATACAGAGCCTTTATAGTAACAACATTACAGAGAATTTATAGTAACAACATTACAGAGCCTTTATAGTCTCAACATTACATAGCCTTTATAGTAACATTATTACAGAGTCCTTTATAGTAACAACATTACAGAGAATTTATAGTAACATTATTACAGAGCCCTTTATAGGAACAACTTTACAGAGACTTTATAGTAACAACATTACAGAGACTTTATAGTAACATTATTACAGAGTCCTTTATAGTAACAACAATACAGAGCCTTTATAGTAACAACATTACAGATAATTTATAGTAACAACATGACAGAGACTTTATAGTAACAACATTACAGAGACTTTATAGTAACATTATTATAGAGTCCTTTATAGTAACAACATAACAGAGACTTTATAGTAACAACATAACAGAGCCTTTATGTCACAACATTCCAGAGCCTTCATGGTAACAACATTACAGAGACTTTATAGTAACAACATACCGTACCTTTTTAGTGACAACATAACAGAGCCTTTATATCACAACATTCCAGAGCCTTCATGGTAACAACATTACAGAGACTTTATAGTAACAACAATAGTGAGCCTTTATAGTAACAACAATAGAGAGCCTTTATAGTAACAACATTACAGAGACTTTATGTCACAGCATTACAGAGCCCTTTATAATAACATTATTACATAGGCTTTATAGTAACAACATTAGAGAGCCTTTATAGTAAGTAACAACATTACAGAGCCCTTTATAGTAATAACATTACATAGACTTTATAGTAACATTACAGAGCCCTTTATAGTGACAACATTATAGAGCCTTTATAGTGACAACATAACAGAGCCTTTATGTCACAACATTACAGAGCCCTTTATAATAACATTATTACAGAGACTTTATAGTAACAACATTACAGAGCCCTTTATAGTAATAACATTACAGAGACTTTATGGTAACATTATTACAGAGACTTTAGGTAACATTATTACAGAGACTTTATCGTAACATTATTACACAGACTTTATGGTAACATTATTACATAGACTTTATGTTAACATTATTACAGAGCCCTTTATGGTAACAACATTACAGAGCCCTTTATAGTAACAACATTACAGAGTCCTTTATAGTAACAACATTACATAGTCCTTTATAGTAACATTATTACAGAGACTTTATAGTAACAACATTACAGAGTCCTTTATAGTAACAACATTACAGAGACTTTATAGTAACAACATTACAGAGAATTTATGGTGACAACATTACAGAGTCTTTATAGTAAAAACATTACGGAGACTTTATAGTGACAACATTATAGAGCCTTTATAGTGACAACATACCGTACCTTTTTAGTGACAACATAACAGAGCCTTTATGTCACAACATTCCAGAGCATTCATGGTAACAACATTACAGAGACTTTATAGTAACAACATTACAGATACTTTATAGTAACAACATTACAGAGCCTTTATAGTCTCAATATGACAGAGCCCTTTATAGTCTCAACATTACAGAGCCTTTATAGTCTCAATACGACAGAGCCCTTTATAGTCTCAACATTACAGAGCCTTTATAGTAACAACATTACAGAGACTTTATAGTAACAACATTACAGAGACTTTATAGTCTCAATATGACAGAGCCCTTTATAGTCTCAACATTACAGAGCCTTTATAGTCTCAACATTACAGAGCCTTTATAGGAACAACATCACAGAGACTTTATAGTAACAACTTTACAGAGACTTTATAGTAACATTATTACAGAGCCCTTTATAGTAACAACATTACAGAGACTTTATAGTAACAACATCACAGAGAATTTATAGTAACATTATTACAGAGTCCTTTATAGTAACAACAATACAGAGACTTTATAGGAACAACTTTACAGAGACTTTATAGTAACATTATTACAGAGTCCTTTATAGTAACAACATTACAGAGACTTTATAGTAACAACATCACAGAGACTTTATAGTAACATTATTACAGAGTCCTTTATAGTAACAACATTACAGAGACTTTATGGTAACATTATTACAGAGACTTTATCGTAACATTATTACACAGACTTTATGGTAACATTATTACATAGACTTTATGTTAACATTATTACAGAGCCCTTTATGGTAACAACATTACAGAGCCCTTTATAGTAACAACATTACAGAGTCCTTTATAGTAACAACATTACATAGTCCTTTATAGTAACATTATTACAGAGACTTTATAGTAACAACATTACAGAGTCCTTTATAGTAACAACATTACAGAGACTTTATAGTAACAACATTACAGAGAATTTATGGTGACAACATTACAGAGTCTTTTTCGTAAAAACATTACGGAGACTTTATAGTGACAACATTATAGAGCCTTTATAGTGACAACATACCGTACCTTTTTAGTGACAACATAACAGAGCCTTTATGTCACAACATTCCAGAGCATTCATGGTAACAACATTACAGAGACTTTATAGTAACAACATTACAGAGACTTTATAGTCTCAACATTACAGAGCCTTTATAGTCTCAATATGACAGAGCCCTTTATAGTCTCAACATTACAGAGCCTTTATAGTAACAACATTACAGAGACTTTATAGTAACAACATTACAGAGACTTTATAGTCTCAATATGACAGAGCCCTTTATAGTCTCAACATTACAGAGTCCTTTATAGTCTCAACATTACAGAGCCTTTATAGGAACAACATCACAGAGACTTTATAGTAACAACTTTACAGAGACTTTATAGTAACATTATTACAGAGCCCTTTATAGTAACAACATTACATAGTCCTTTATAGTAACATTATTACAGAGACTTTATAGTAACAACATTACAGAGTCCTTTATAGTAACAACATTACAGAGACTTTATAGTAACAACATTACAGATAATTTATGGTGACAACATTACAGAGTCTTTATAGTAAAAACATTACGGAGACTTTATAGTGACAACATTATAGAGCCTTTATAGTGACAACATACCGTACCTTTTTAGTGACAACATAACAGAGCCTTTATGTCACAACATTCCAGAGCATTCATGGTAACAACATTACAGAGACTTTATAGTAACAACATTACAGATACTTTATAGTAACAACATTACAGAGCCTTTATAGTCTCAATATGACAGAGCCCTTTATAGTCTCAACATTACAGAGCCTTTATAGTAACAACATTGCAGAGACTTTATAGTAACAACATTACAGATACTTTATAGTAACAACATTACAGAGCCTTTATAGTCTCAATATGACAGAGCCCTTTATAGTCTCAACATTACAGAGCCTTTATAGTCTCAACATTACAGAGCCTTTATAGGAACAACATCACAGAGACTTTATAGTAACAACTTTACAGAGACTTTATAGTAACATTATTACAGAGCCCTTTATAGTAACAACATTACAGAGACTTTATAGTAACAACATCACAGAGAATTTATAGTAACATTATTACAGAGTCCTTTATAGTAACAACAATACAGAGACTTTATAGTAACAACATTACAGAGACTTTATAGTAACAACATCACAGAGAATTTATAGTAACATTATTACAGAGTCCTTTATAGTAACAACAATACAGAGACTTTATAGTAACAACTTTACAGAGACTTTATAGTAACATTATTACAGAGCCCTTTATAGTAACAACATTACAGAGACTTTATAGTAACAACATCACAGAGAATTTATAGTAACATTATTACAGAGTCCTTTATAGTAACAACAATACAGAGACTTTATAGGAACAACTTTACAGAGACTTTATAGTAACATTATTACAGAGTCCTTTATAGTAACAACATTACAGAGACTTTATAGTAACAACATCACAGAGACTTTATAGTAACATTATTACAGAGTCCTTTATAGTAACAACATTACAGAGACTTTATGGTAACATTATTACAGAGACTGTATCGTAACATTATTACACAGACTTTATGGTAACATTATTACATAGACTTTATGTTAACATTATTACAGAGCCCTTTATGGTAACAACATTACAGAGCCCTTTATAGTAACAACATTACAGAGTCCTTTATAGTAACAACATTACATAGTCCTTTATAGTAACATTATTACTGAGACTTTATAGTAACAACATTACAGAGTCCTTTATAGTAACAACATTACAGAGACTTTATAGTAACAACATTACAGAGAATTTATGGTGACAACATTACAGAGTCTTTTTCGTAAAAACATTACGGAGACTTTATAGTGACAACATTATAGAGCCTTTATAGTGACAACATACCGTACCTTTTTAGTGACAACATAACAGAGCCTTTATGTCACAACATTCCAGAGCATTCATGGTAACAACATTACAGAGACTTTATAGTAACAACATTACAGAGACTTTATAGTCTCAACATTACAGAGCCTTTATAGTCTCAATATGACAGAGCCCTTTATAGTCTCAACATTACAGAGCCTTTATAGTAACAACATTACAGAGACTTTATAGTAACAACATTACAGAGACTTTATAGTCTCAATATGACAGAGCCCTTTATAGTCTCAACATTACAGAGTCCTTTATAGTCTCAACATTACAGAGCCTTTATAGGAACAACATCACAGAGACTTTATAGTAACAACTTTACAGAGACTTTATAGTAACATTATTACAGAGCCCTTTATAGTAACAACATTACAGAGACTTTATAGTAACAACATCACAGAGAATTTATAGTAACATTATTACAGAGTCCTTTATAGTAACAACAATACAGAGACTTTATAGGAACAACTTTACAGAGACTTTATAGTAACAACATCACAGAGAATTTATAGTAACATTATTACAGAGTCCTTTATAGTAATAACATTACAGAGACTTTATAGTAACAACATCACAGAGACTTTATAGTAACATTATTACAGAGTCCTTTATAGTAACAACATTACAGAGACTTTATGGTAACATTATTACAGAGACTGTATCGTAACATTATTACACAGACTTTATGGTAACATTATTACATAGACTTTATGTTAACATTATTACAGAGCCCTTTATGGTAACAACATTACAGAGCCCTTTATAGTAACAACATTACAGAGTCCTTTATAGTAACAACATTACATAGTCCTTTATAGTAACATTATTACTGAGACTTTATAGTAACAACATTACAGAGTCCTTTATAGTAACAACATTACAGAGACTTTATAGTAACAACATTACAGAGAATTTATGGTGACAACATTACAGAGTCTTTTTTCGTAAAAACATTACGGAGACTTTATAGTGACAACATTATAGAGCCTTTATAGTGACAACATACCGTACCTTTTTAGTGACAACATAACAGAGCCTTTATGTCACAACATTCCAGAGCATTCATGGTAACAACATTACAGAGACTTTATAGTAACAACATTACAGAGACTTTATAGTCTCAACATTACAGAGCCTTTATAGTCTCAATATGACAGAGCCCTTTATAGTCTCAACATTACAGAGCCTTTATAGTAACAACATTACAGAGACTTTATAGTAACAACATTACAGAGACTTTATAGTCTCAATATGACAGAGCCCTTTATAGTCTCAACATTACAGAGTCCTTTATAGTCTCAACATTACAGAGCCTTTATAGGAACAACATCACAGAGACTTTATAGTAACAACTTTACAGAGACTTTATAGTAACATTATTACAGAGCCCTTTATAGTAACAACATTACAGAGACTTTATAGTAACAACATCACAGAGAATTTATAGTAACATTATTACAGAGTCCTTTATAGTAACAACAATACAGAGACTTTATAGGAACAACTTTACAGAGACTTTATAGTAACAACATCACAGAGAATTTATAGTAACATTATTACAGAGTCCTTTATAGTAATAACATTACAGAGACTTTATAGTAACAACATCACAGAGACTTTATAGTAACATTATTACAGAGTCCTTTATAGTAACAACAATACAGAGCCTTTACAGTAACAACATTACAGATAATTTATAGTAACAACATTACAGAGACTTTATAGTAACATTATTATAGAGTCCTTTATAGTAACAACATTACAGAGACTTTATAGTAACAACATTACAGAGACTTTATAGTAACAACATTACAGAGACTTTATAGTAACAACAATAGAGAGCCTTTATAGTAAGTAACAACATTACGGAGACTTTATTGTGACAACATACCGTACCTTTTTAGTGACAACATAACAGAGCCTTTATGTCACAACATTACAGAGACTTTATAGTAACAACAATAGAGAGCCTTTATAGTAAGTAACAACATTACAGAGCCTTTATAGTAACAACATTACAGAGCCCTTTATAGTAACAACATAACAGAGCCTTTATGTCACAGCATTACAGAGCCCTTTATAATAACATTATTACATAGGCTTTATAGTAACAACATTAGAGAGCCTTTATAGTAAGTAACAACATTACAGAGCCTTTATAGTAAGTAACAACATTACAGAGCCCTTTATAGTAATAACATTACATAGACTTTATAGTAACATTACAGAGCCCTTTATAGTGACAACATTATAGAGCCTTTATAGTGACAACATAACAGAGCCTTTATGTCACAACATTACAGAGCCCTTTATAATAACATTATTACAGAGACTTTATAGTAACAACATTACAGAGCCCTTTCTAGTAATAACATTACAGAGACTTTATGGTAACATTATTACATAGTCCTTTATAGTAACAACATTACAGAGACTTTATGGTAACATTATTACAGAGTCCTTTATAGTCTCAACATTACAGAGCCTTTATCGTAACATTATTACAGAGACTTTATGGTAACATTATTACAGAGACTTTATCGTAACATTATTACACAGACTTTATGGTAACATTATTACAGAGACTTTATCGTAACATTATTACATAGACTTTATGTTAACATTATTACAGAGCCCTTTATGGTAACAACATTACAGAGCCCTTTATAGTAACAACATTATAGAGCCTTTATAGTGACAACATACCGTACCTTTTTAGTGACAACATAACAGAGCCTTTATGTCACAACATTCCAGAGCATTCATGGTAACAACATTACAGAGACTTTATAGTAACAACATTACAGATACTTTATAGTAACAACATTACAGAGCCTTTATAGTCTCAATATGACAGAGCCCTTTATAGTCTCAACATTACAGAGCCTTTATAGTCTCAATATGACAGAGCCCTTTATAGTCTCAACATTACAGAGCCTTTATAGTAACAACATTACAGAGACTTTATAGTAACAACATTACAGATACTTTATAGTAACAACATTACAGAGCCTTTATAGTCTCAATATGACAGAGCCCTTTATAGTCTCAACATTACAGAGCCTTTATAGTCTCAATATGACAGAGCCCTTTATAGTCTCAACATTACAGAGCCTTTATAGTAACAACATTACAGAGACTTTATAGTAACAACATTACAGAGACTTTATAGTCTCAATATGACAGAGCCCTTTATAGTCTCAACATTACAGAGCCTTTATAGTCTCAACATTACAGAGCCTTTATAGGAACAACATCACAGAGACTTTATAGTAACAACTTTACAGAGACTTTATAGTAACATTATTACAGAGCCCTTTATAGTAACAACATTACAGAGACTTTATAGTAACAACATCACAGAGAATTTATAGTAACATTATTACAGAGTCCTTTATAGTAACAACAATACAGAGACTTTATAGGAACAACTTTACAGAGACTTTATAGTAACATTATTACAGAGCCCTTTATAGGAACAACATTACAGAGACTTTATAGTAACAACATCACAGAGACTTTATAGTAACATTATTACAGAGTCCTTTATAGTAACAACATTACAGAGACTTTATAGTAACAACATCACAGAGACTTTATAGTAACATTATTACAGAGTCCTTTATAGTAACAACATTACAGAGACTTTATGGTAACATTATTACAGAGACTTTATCGTAACATTATTACACAGACTTTATGGTAACATTATTACATAGACTTTATGTTAACATTATTACAGAGCCCTTTATGGTAACAACATTACATCGTCCTTTATAGTAACATTATTACAGAGACTTTATAGTAACAACATTACAGAGTCCTTTATAGTAACAACATTACAGAGACTTTATAGTAACAACATTACAGAGAATTTATGGTGACAACATTACAGAGTCTTTTTCGTAAAAACATTACGGAGACTTTATAGTGACAACATTATAGAGCCTTTATAGTGACAACATACCGTACCTTTTTAGTGACAACATAACAGAGCCTTTATGTCACAACATTCCAGAGCATTCATGGTAACAACATTACAGAGACTTTATAGTAACAACATTACAGAGACTTTATAGTCTCAACATTACAGAGCCTTTATAGTCTCAATATGACAGAGCCCTTTATAGTCTCAACATTACAGAGCCTTTATAGTAACAACATTACAGAGACTTTATAGTCTCAATATGACAGAGCCCTTTATAGTCTCAACATTACAGAGCCTTTATAGTCTCAACATTACAGAGACTTTATAGTAACAACATTACAGAGTCCTTTATAGTCTCAACATTACAGAGTCCTTTATAGTCTCAACATTACAGAGCCTTTATAGGAACAACATCACAGAGACTTTATAGTAACAACTTCACAGAGACTTTATAGTAACATTATTACAGAGCTCTTTATAGTAACAACATTACAGAGACTTTATAGTAACAACATCACAGAGAATTTATAGTAACATTATTACAGAGTCCTTTATAGTAACAACAATACAGAGACTTTATAGGAACAACTTTACAGAGACTTTATAGTAACAACATCACAGAGAATTTATAGTAACATTATTACAGAGTCCTTTATAGTAACAACATTACAGAGACTTTATAGTAACAACATCACAGAGACTTTATAGTAACATTATTACAGAGTCCTTTATAGTAACAACAATACAGAGCCTTTACAGTAACAACATTACAGATAATTTATAGTAACAACATTACAGAGACTTTATAGTAACATTATTATAGAGTCCTTTATAGTAACAACATTACAGAGACTTTATAGTAACAACATTACAGAGACTTTATAGTAACAACATTACAGAGACTTTATAGTAACAACAATAGAGAGCCTTTATAGTAAGTAACAACATTACGGAGACTTTATAGTGACAACATACCGTACCTTTTTAGTGACAACATAACAGAGCCTTTATGTCACAACATTACAGAGACTTTATAGTAACAACAATAGAGAGCCTTTATAGTAAGTAACAACATTACAGAGCCTTTATAGTAACAACATTACAGAGCCCTTTATAGTAACAACATAACAGAGCCTTTATGTCACAGCATTACAGAGCCCTTTATAATAACATTATTACATAGGCTTTATAGTAACAACATTAGAGAGCCTTTATAGTAAGTAACAACATTACAGAGCCTTTATAGTAAGTAACAACATTACAGAGCCCTTTATAGTAATAACATTACATAGACTTTATAGTAACATTACAGAGCCCTTTATAGTGACAACATTATAGAGCCTTTATAGTGACAACATAACAGAGCCTTTATGTCACAACATTACAGAGCCCTTTATAATAACATTATTACAGAGACTTTATAGTAACAACATTACAGAGCCCTTTCTAGTAATAACATTACAGAGACTTTATGGTAACATTATTACATAGTCCTTTATAGTAACAACATTACAGAGACTTTATGGTAACATTATTACAGAGTCCTTTATAGTCTCAACATTACAGAGCCTTTATCGTAACATTATTACAGAGACTTTATGGTAACATTATTACAGAGACTTTATCGTAACATTATTACACAGACTTTATGGTAACATTATTACAGAGACTTTATCGTAACATTATTACACAGACTTTATGTTAACATTATTACAGAGCCCTTTATGGTAACAACATTACAGAGCCTTTATAGTCTCAATATTACAGAGCCCTTTATAGTCTCAACATTACAGAGCCTTTATAGTAACATTATTACAGAGACTTTATAGTAACAACATTACAGAGAATGTATAGTAACAACATTACAGAGTCCTTTATAGTAACAACATTACATAGTCCTTTATAGTAACAACATCACAGAGCCCTTTATAGTAACAACATTACAGAGCCCTTTATAGTAACAACATCACAGATACTTTATAGTAACATTATTACAGAGTCCTTTATAGTAACAACATTACAGAGACTTTATAGTAACAACATTACAGAGAATTTATAGTAACAACATTACATAGTCCTTTATAGTAACATTATTACAGATACTTTATAGTAACAACATTACAGAGAATTTATGGTGACAACATTACAGAGTCTTTATAGTAAAAACATTACGGAGACTTTATAGTGACAACATTATAGAGCCTTTATAGTGACAACATACCGTACCTTTTTAGTGACAACATAACAGAGCCTTTATGTCACAACATTCCAGAGCATTCATGGTAACAACATTACAGAGACTTTATAGTAACAACATTACAGAGACTTTATAGTAACAACATTACAGAGACTTTATAGTAACAACATTACAGATAATTTATAGTAACAACATTACAGAGACTTTATAGTAACAACATTACATAGTCCTTTATAGTAACATTATTACAGAGACTTTATAGTAACATTAGTACAGAGTCCTTTATAGTAACAACATTACAGAGACTTTATAGTAACATTAGTACAGAGTCCTTTATAGTAACAACATTACAGAGACTTTATAGTAACAACATTACAGAGATGTTATAGTAACAACATTACAGAGAATTTATAGTAACAACATTACATAGTCCTTTATAGTAACAACATTACAGAGTCCTTTATAGTAACAACATTACAGAGACTTTATAGTAACAACATTACAGAGAATTTATGGTGACAACATTATAGAGCCTTTATAGTGACAACATAACAGAGCCTTTATGTCACAACATTCCAGAGCCTTCATGGTAACAACATTACAGAGACTTTATAGTAACAACATTACAGATACTTTATAGTAACAACATTACAGAGAATTTATAGTAACAACATTACATAGTCCTTTATAGTAACAACATTACAGAGTCCTTTATAGTAACAACATTACAGAGACTTTATAGTAACAACATTACAGAGAATTTATAGTAACAACATTACAGAGAATTTATAGTAACAACATTACAGAGACTTTATAGTAACAACATTACAGAGACTTTATAGTAACAACATTACAGAGACTTTATAGTAACAACATTACAGAGACTTTATAGTAACAACATTACAGATAATTTATAGTAACAACATTACAGAGACTTTATAGTAACAACATTACAGAGAATTTATAGTAACAACATTACATAGTCCTTTATAGTAACATTATTACAGAGACTTTATAGTAATAACATTACAGAGAATTTATGGTGACAACATTACAGAGTCTTTATAGTAAAAACATTACAGAGACTTTATAGTGACAACATTATAGAGCCTTTATAGTGACAACATACCGTACCTTTTTAGTGACAACATAACAGAGCCTTTATGTCACAACATTCCAGAGCATTCATGGTAACAACATTACAGAGACTTTATAGTAACAACATTACAGAGACTTTATAGTAACAACATTACAGAGACTTTATAGTAACAACATTACAGATAATTTATAGTAACAACATTACAGATAATTTATAGTAACAACATTACATAGTCCTTTATAGTAACATTATTACAGAGACTTTATAGTAACAACATTACAGAGACGTTATAGTAACAACATTACAGAGTCCTTTATAGTAACATTATTACAGAGACTTTATAGTAACAACATTACATAGTCCTTTATAGTAACATTATTACAGAGACTTTATAGTAACAACATTACAGAGACGTTATAGTAACAACATTACAGAGAATTTAT
Organism: Oncorhynchus gorbuscha; assembly: GCF_021184085.1. Taxonomy (NCBI): domain Eukaryota; kingdom Metazoa; phylum Chordata; class Actinopteri; order Salmoniformes; family Salmonidae; genus Oncorhynchus; species Oncorhynchus gorbuscha. The sequence goes on along the minus strand of NC_060196.1, from coordinate 42,692,602 downwards.
AGTAACAACATTACAGAGTCCTTTATAGTAACAACATTACAGAGACTTTATAGTAACATTAGTACAGAGTCCTTTATAGTAACAACATTACAGAGACTTTATAGTAACAACATTACAGAGACGTTATAGTAACAACATTACAGAGACTTTATAGTAACATTATTACAGAGACTTTATAGTAACAACATTACATAGTCCTTTATAGTAACATTATTACAGAGACTTTATAGTAACAACATTACAGAGACGTTATAGTAACAACATTACAGAGAATTTATAGTAACAACATTACATAGTCCTTTATAGTAACAACATTACAGAGTCCTTTATAGTAACAACATTACAGAGACTTTATAGTAATAACATTACAGAGAATTTATGGTGACAACATTATAGAGCCTTTATAGTGACAACATACCGTACCTTTATAGTGACAACATAACAGAGCCTTTATGTCACAACATTCCAGATCCTTCATGGTAACAACATTACAGAGACTTTATAGTAACAACATTACAGAGACGTTATAGTAACAACATTACAGAGAATTTATAGTAACAACATTACATAGTCCTTTATAGTAACAACATTACAGAGTCCTTTATAGTAACAACATTACAGAGACTTTATAGTAACAACATTACAGATAATTTATAGTAACAACATTACAGAGAATTTATAGTAACAACATTTCAGAGAATTTATAGTAACAACATTACATAGTCCTTTATATGTCACGCCTTGGTCATTGTATCTTGTGTTTTTGTTATATGTTTGGGTAGGCCAGGGTGTGACATGGGTTTATATGTTGTATTTCGTATTGGGGTTTGTATTAATTAGGAGTGTGTATTAGTAGGGGTGTGTCTAGTTAGGCTTGGCTGCCTGAGGCGATTCCTAATTGGAGTCAGCTGATTCTCGTTGTCTCGGATTGGGAACCGTATTTAGGCAGCCTGAGTGCGCGTTGTATTTCGTGGGCGATTGTACCTGTCTTAGTGTTAGTCACCAGATAGGCTGTATTAGTTTCACTCGTTTGTTGTTTTCGTATTTTCAGTTATTTCATGTACCGCTATTTTCTTCATTAAAAGTCATTAGTAACCTACACGCTGCATTTCGGTCTGACTCACTTCAAACAACAGACGAATATCATTACAGAATCACCCACCACGATTCACAGACCGAGCAGCGTGTGAACTGGCAGGAGCTAAAGGAGGACGATATGGACGGCAGAAGCAGGGATTATACGACGTGGGAAGAAATCGACAGGTGGGCGGCCGACCCAGAGCGAGTGCAAGAGCCCGCCTGGGATTCCCTACAGCAATTCGAAGAGGGCTATACACGGATGGAATCGAAAAGGAAAGCACGGCTATACAGAGCGAAAACCGTAGGTAACGGGGGAAAGCGCAGAGAGAGAGTGGCAGAGTCAGGAGTCAGACCTGAGCCTACTCTCCCTGTTAATTGTAAGGAGCAGCAATATGAGGACTTCTGGTCTTGGGAGATGATATTAGACGGAAAAGGACCCTGGGCGCAGCCGGGAGAATATCGCCGTCCCAAGGAGGAAATAGAAGTAGCTAAAGCGGAGAGTCGTGAGTATGAGGAGGCAGCACTGCGACGCGGTTGGAAACCGGAAAGTCACCCCAAAAAATTTATTGGGGGGGGCTAAAAGGGAGAATAGTTATGCCAGGTAGGAAATCTGCGCATACTCCCTGTGCTCACCGTTGGGCTAGAGAGACCGGGCAGGCACCGTGTTATGCTATGGAGCGCACGGTGTTTCCAGTGCGGGTGCAGAGCCAGCTGCGACTCATACCAGCCCTTCCTATTGGCCGGGCTAGAGTGGGCATCGAGCCAGGTAAGCTTGGGCAGGCTCGGTGCTCAAGAGCTCCAGTGCGCCTGCACGGTCCGGTCTATCCAGAGCCACCTATACACACCAGTCCTCCGGTAGCAGCTCCCCGCACCAGGCTTCCTATGCGTGTCCTCGCGCCAGTACCACCAGTTCCAGCACCACGCACCAGGCCTCCAGTGCGCCTCGCCTGTTCAGCGCAGCCAGTGCTTTTCTCCCCTCCTGCGCTGCCAGAGTCTCCCGCTTGTTTAGCGCAACCAGAGCTGTTCTCTTCTCCTTCGCTATCGGAGTCTCCCGCCTGTTTAGCGCAGCCAGAGCCTTTCTCCTCTCCTGCGCTGCCGGAGTCTCCTGTCTGTCCAGCGCCACTAGTGCTCCCAGTCGGCCCAGCGCGTCCAGTGCGCCTCGCCTGTTCAGCGCAGCCAGAGCCTTTCTCCTCTCCTACTACCTGCCTGAGCTTCCTCTCAGTACTAGGCTCCCTCTCTGTACTGGGCTCCCTCTCAGTACCGAGCTTCCTCTCAGTACCGAGCTTCCTCTCAGTACCGAGCTTCCTCTCAGTACCGGGCTTCCCCTCAGTACCGGGCTTCCCCTCAGTACCGGGCTTCCCCTCAGTACCGGGCTTCCCCTCAGTACCGGGCTGCTTCGGTCCCGGGCTGCCCCTCTGTCCCGGGCTGCCCCTCTGTCCCGGGCTGCCCCGCTGTCCTGAGTTGCCCCTCTATCCTGAGTTGCCCCTCTATCCTGAGTTGCCCCTCTATCCTGAGTTGCCCCTCTATCCTGAGTTGCCCCTCTGTCCCGAGCTGCCCCTCTGTCCCGAGCTGCCCCTCTGTCCCGAGCTGCCCCTCTGTCCCGAGCTGCCCCTCAGTTATGTGGGGATCAGGGTGAGGACTATTAGGCCATGGTCGGCGGAGAAGGTGGATTATCCTAGGACGCGAAGGGGAGGAACTAGGACATTTATGGAGTGGGGTCCACGTCCCGAGCCAGAACCGCCACCATGGACAGACGCCCACCTGGACCCTCCCTATGCTCTTGAGGTGCGTCCCGGAGTCCGCACCTTAGGGGGGGGGGGGTTCTGTCACACCTTGGTCATTGTATCTTGTGTTTTTGTTATATGTTTGGGTAGGCCAGGGTGTGACATGGGTTTATATGTTGTATTTCGTATTGGGGTTTGTATTAATTAGGAGTGTGTATTAGTAGGGGTGTGTCTAGTTAGGCTTGGCTGCCTGAGGCGATTCCTAATTGGAGTCAGCTGATTCTCGTTGTCTCGGATTGGGAACCGTATTTAGGCAGCCTGAGTGCGCGTTGTATTTCGTGGCCGATTGTACCTGTCTTTGTGTTAGTCACCAGATAGGCTGTATTAGTTTCACTCGTTTGTTGTTTTCGTATTTTCAGTTATTTCATGTACCGCTATTTTCTTCATTAAAAGTCATGAGTAACCTACACGCTGCATTTCGGTCTGACTCACTTCAAACAACAGACGAATATCATTACATTATAGTAACATTATTACAGAGACTTTATAGTAACAACATTACAGAGACTTTATAGTAACAACATTACAGAGAATTTATAGTAACAACATTACAGAGTCCTTCAAAGTAACAACATTACATAGTCCTTTATAGTAACAACATTACAGAGAATTTATGGTGACAACATTACAGAGACTTTATAATAACAACATTACGGAGACTTTATAGTAACAACATTACGGAGAATTTATGGTGACAACATTACAGAGTCTTTAAAGTAAAAACATTACGGAGACTTTATAGTGACAACATTACGGAGTCTTTATAGTAAAAACATTACGGAGCCCTTTATAGTGACAACATTATAGAGCCTTTATAGTGACAACATACCGTACCTTTTTAGTGACAACATAACAGAGCCTTTATGTCACAACATTCCAGAGCCTTCATGGTAACAACATTACAGAGACTTTATAGTAACAACATTACAGAGACTTTATAGTAACAACATTACAGATAATTTATAGTAACAACATTACAGAGCATTTATAGTAACAACATTACAGAGAATTTATAGTAACAACATTACATAGTCCTTTATAGTAACATTATTAAAGAGACTTTATAGTAACAACATTACAGAGACTTTATAGTAACAACATTACATAGTCCTTTATAGTAACAACATTACAGAGTCCTTTATAGTAACAACATTACAGAGCCCTTTATAGTAAGTAACAACATTACAGAGCCCTTTATACTTACAACATTCCAGAGCCTTCATAGTAACAACATTACAGAGCCTTTATAGTAACAACATTACAGAGCCCTTTATATTAACATTATTACAGTCCTTTATAGTAAAAATATTACAGAGCCCTTTGTTGTGACAACATTACGGAGCTTTGTAGTGAGATAATTAGAGAATACTGTATTGTAACAATATTACAGAGCCTTTATAGTAACAACATTACAGAGCCTTTATAGTAACAACATTACAGAGCCTTTATGTAACAACATTACAGAGCCTTTATGTAACAACATTACAGAGAATTTATGTAACAACTGAACAGAGCCTTTTACAGTGACATCATCACAGAGCCCTTTATAGTAAGTAACAACAATGCAGTGCCATTATTGTAAGTAACAACATTACAGCGCTGTGTATAGTCACAACATTGCAGAGCCTTTATGGTAACATCATCACAGAGCCCTTTATAATGGCAACATTTAAGAGCCTTTATAGTAACAACATTAGAGAGCCTTTATGGTAACAACATTACAGAGTCAATCAACTGCCCGGCACCCTCCACAGCAACCCGCCAAAGCCCCACCATTTCTCCTTCACCCATGTCCAGATAGCTGATGTTCTGAAAGAGCTACAAATTCTGGACCCCTACAAATCAACCGGGCTAGACAATCTGGACCCTCTCTTTCTAAAATTATCTGCCAAAATTGTTGCAACCTCTATTACTAGCTTGTTCAACATCTTTTTGCATCATCTGAGATTCCGAAAGATTGGAAAGCTACCGCGGTCATCCCCCTCTTCAAAGGGGGTGACACTCTAGACCCAAACTGCTACAGACCTATATCTATCCTACCCTGTCTTTCTAAGGTCCTCGAAAGCCAAGTTCACAAACAGATTTCCGACCATTTTGAATCCCACCGTACCTTCTCCACTATGCAATCTGGTTTCAGAGCTGGTCATGGGTGTACCTCAGCCACTCTCAAGGTCCTAAACGTCATTATAAGATACATTACTGTGCAGCCGTATTCATCGACCTGGCCAACGCTTTCGACTCTGTCAATCACCACATTCTTATTGGCAAACTTGATAGCCTTGGTTTCTCAAATTATTGCCTCACCTGGTTTACCAACTACTTCTCTGATAGAGTTCAGTGTGTCAAATCGGAGGGCCTGTTGTCCGGACCTCTACAGGGTTCAATTCCCGGGCCGACTCTCTTCTCTGTATACATCAATGATGTCGTTCTTGCTGCTGATGATTCTCTGATCCACCTCTACGCAGTCGACACCATTCTGTATACTTCTGGCCCCTCTTTGGACACTGTTAACTAACCTCCAGATGAGCTTCAATGCCATACAACTCTCCTTCCGTGGCCTCCAACTGCTCTTAAATGCAAGTAAAACTAAATGCATGCTATTCAATCGATCACTGCCCGCACCTGCCCACCCGTCCAGCATCCCTACTCTGGAAGGCTCTGACTTAGAATACGTGGACAACTACAAATACCTCGGTGTCTGGTTAGACTGTAAACTCTCCTTCCAGACTCAAATCAAGCATCTCCAATCCAAAATTACATCTAGAATCGGCTTCCTATATCGCAACAAAGCATCCTTCACTCATGCTGCCAAACATACCCTCGTAAAACTGACCATCCTACCGATCCTCGACTTCGGCGATGTCATCTATAAAATAGCCTCCAACACTCTACTCAACAAATTGGATGCAGTCTATCACAGTGCCATTCGTTTTGTCACCAAAGCCCCATACACTATACACCACTGCGACCTGTACGCTTTCGTTGGTTGGCCCTCGCTTCATACTCATCGCCCAACCCACTGGCTACAGGTTATCTACAAGTCTCTGCTAGGTAAAGCCCCGCCTTATCTCAGCTCACTGGTCACCATAGCAGCACCCACTCGTAGCACGCGTTCCAGCAGGTATATCTCGCTGGTCACCCCCAAAGCCAATTCCTAATTTGGTCGCCTTTCCTTCCAGTTCTCTGCTGCCAATGACTGGAATGATATGCAAAAATCACTGAAGCTGGAGACTCGTATCTCCCTCACTAACATTAAGCACCAGCTGTCAGAAGAGCTGACAGATCACTGCACCTGTACATAGCCCATCTGTAAACAGCCCATATATCTACCTCATCCCCATACTGTATTTATTTATTTATCTTGCTCCTCTGCACCCCAGTATCTCTTCTTGCACATTCATCTTCTGTCGATCTACCATTCCAGTGTTTAATTGCTATATTATAATTACTTCGCCACCATGGCCTATGTATTGCCTTAACCCCCTTATTTTACCTCATTTGCACTCACTGTATATAGACTTTTTTGTTTTATTTTTTCTACTGTATTATTGACTGTATGTTTTGTTTATTCCATGTGTAACTCTGTGTTGTTGTATGTGTCGAATTGCCAGGTCGCAGTTTTAAATGAGAACTTGTTCTCAACTAGCCTACCTGGTTAAATAAAGGTGAAATAAATACAAATAATAACCACATTACAGAGCCTTGTATAGTAAAAACATTACAGAGACTTTATGGTGACAACCCCTCTGCCAGCTGCTGCATTAATTACATTAGAACATATATAACCTAGAGGAAATAGGAACCAGTGATTAATAGAGGAAATGTAACATGTTTGGAATGACATTGTTTGAAATGTACTGAGTGATTGACTTCTGAATTGATTGATTGTTAGTTAGTTGAATGATATGATATGACTTGAGGGATGTGATGTAGTTTTTAATGAGAATGTTAGATGCTGCAAGGTGTGTGTGTGTGTGTGTGTGTGTGTGTGTGTGTGTGTGTGTGTGTGTGTGTGTGTGTGTGTGTGTGTGTGTGTGTGTGTGTGTGTGTGTGTGTGTGTGTAACTGTGTGTGGTGTGTGTGGTGTGACTGCAGCCAGCTGTTCAGATGAAACCTCCGCTCACCTCTACTCTCTCCATCTGCAGTCTAAAATAGAGTGGTAGGCAGACATGGGTATTCTAGTACATCAACAAAGTACTGTACTAACCTGGTCCTAGATCTGTTTGCGCTGTCAGGCCAACTCCTCACATATGAAAGTACAAATAGAAGTAAATAGGGGGCTTCCTGGGTGGTGCAGTGGTCTAAGGCACTGCATCGCACTCTGGATTCGAGCCCAGACAATTGGCCTAGCGTCGTATGGGTTAGGGAGGGTTTGGTCGGTAGGGATATCCTTGTCTCATCGCGCACTAGCGACTCCTGTGGCGGGCCGGGCGCAGTGCACGCTAACCAGGTCGCCAGGTGCACAGTGTTTCCTCCGACGCATTGGTGCGGCTGGCTTCCGGGTTGGATGCTCGCTGTGTTAAGAAGCAGTGCGGCTTGGTTGGGTTGTGTTTCGGAGGACGCATGGCTTTCGACCTTCGTCTCTCCCGAGCCCACCATAACTACTAACAATTGGATACCACGAAATTGGGGAGAAAAAGGGGGTAAAATTTTTAAAATAAATAAATATATATAAATAGTATCCAGAGTAGAAGCAGTGTCACTGCAATAGTTAGTAGTTGTGAGTTGCTATGTGCCCATGCTCTGTCCATTGCATGTTTGGTTGGCAGGAGGCCAAGTGCACTGTCAGAATGTTCTAGTGGTCTACTGATTTATAAAGTGTCTTCTGTCTGTCTCTTTCCCCAACATTTATCTAATCTCTCTTCTTCACCCTTTCACTTTCTCTTTCCAACCCCCCTTCTCTCTCTCTCTCTCTCTCTCTCTCTCTCTCTCTCTCTCTCTCTCTCTCTCTCTCTCTCTCTCTCTCTCTCTCTCTCTCTCTCTCTCTCTCTCTCTCTCTCTCAGCCCCCTCTCACTCTTCCCCTCTCTCTTTCTCAGGTTTAGACCTCTGCACCTCTCCTTCCTCCGCAGGTACCTGGTAACCCAGATAGAACTCCAGGTCTGTAGGCACATGGCCCTCCATTCTCTCGCCCAGTGAGAGGTGAGCCACGCTGGCCTCCCCAGCCCCCGCCCTGCCCCCGGACCCAGAACCAGAGCCAGAGCCCGGCCCGGCCAGCCGAGAGGAGGAGCAGTATGTGAGCCTGCCTGAGCCACCCACCCCACCACCACCATGCAGGGACGCTGAGACCCTCACTGGTAGGTGTGTGTGTGCGAGTACGTTTGTAAGTCTGTGTGAGTGCGTATGAATGTGTGTGTGCATCTACTAACAAGAATGAGAAAATAGTTATAGGATGTGATGTGTCTCCTGTTTCTCTGGCTGTGATACTTTTCTCATTCATAAAAAAGTGTACAGATTTAACCCCCCCCCCCCCCCCCCCTATAGATGTGTGTAACACTGCTGACCTACCGGAAGTTGAGATCATCAGTCTGTTGGAGGAGCAGCTGCCGGTGTATCGGTTACGTGCCGACACCGTCTTCGGTTACGACCATGACGACTGGCTACACACACCGCTACTGTCACCAGACGCACGCATCGACCTGACCACAGAACAGATCGAGGAGACGCTCAAATACTTCTGTAAGTGTTTGTGTGTGAGGGCGGTTATGTGTGCAGTATAGTGTAGGGTTTTTGCTGTTCTAATGCTTGGGGAGATGACAGTTTCCACACAGGTTCTAGATCTTCTCTGTTGCATAACTCAGCAAGTATATTAGATCTCTGTGTGTATAATGTATAATGTATAATGTATATGCCGTGGCTCGGGTGGTTGATGTCCTGGAGGGCAGGTAGTTTGCCCCCGGGGATGGGTTGGGCAGACCGCACCACCCTTTGGAGAGCCCTGTGGTTGCAGGCGGTGCAGTTGCCATACCAGGCAGTGATACAGCCCGAAAGGAGGCTCTCAATTGTGCATCTGCCAACTTGCCATGGTTAAATGCGGTGGTTTGCGCTTTCAGTTTTGCATAACAGATTTCACAACATATTAAGTGTGTTCCCTCAGGCCCCTACTCTACTACCACATATCCACAACCCAAAATCCATGTGTACGTGTGTGTATAGTGCGTATGCTATTGTGTGTTTGTATGCATATGTCTGTGCCGATGTTTGTGTTGCTTCACAGTCCCCGCTGTTCCATAAGGTGCATTTTTATCTGTTTTTTAAAATCTAATTTAACTGCTTGCATGAGTTAGTTGATGTGTGTTAGCAGTTGATGTTATTGTTAACACAGACCCGAAGCAAATCAGGGGGAGAAAAATAGACTTATTCAAAGGGAACGGATCATAGCTGTTATTCTGAGAAGTAGATGTTCATTCTTCCCTGTCCTCAGTGATTCTCCACAGAACAAAGTGACAGGATGTAATTTATAGCCCCCAACCCTAGCCTGTTGTTGACCAATTAGAATTCCTTGCAGTAAAACTGGGACAATGGCCAAATAACAAGTATCCTGTTTCAGGCTCAATGTATAGACTATTCAGACCAATGAGATCTTGCCACATGTAGCTATGAGTCCAGGACTGAAGCCCCTACACAGATTCTAACCAGATGTTGAACTGGAAAACAACTATTTCCATTGATTGTTAATTTCCTATTGACCTCTAGTCTTCTGCGTTGTGGATTATCTTAAAATATTCTTACATGTGGAGTAGAGTTCTATGTAGTCATGGCTCTATGTAGTACTGTGTGCCTCCCATAGTCTGTTCTGGACTTGGGGACTGTGAAGAGACCTCTGGTGGCATGTCTTGTGGGGTATGCATGGGTGTCCGATCTGTGTGCCAGTAGTTAAAACAGACAGCTTGGTGCATTCAACATGTCAATACCTCTCACAAATGCAAGTAGTGATATAGTCAATCTCTCCTCCACTTTGAGCCAGGAGAGATTGAGATGCATGTTATTAATGTTAGCTCTCTGTGTACATCGAAGGGTCTGCTGTGCTTCCTTTTTCTGAGCCAATTGCAATTTTCCTAAGTCCCTCTTTGTTCCACCTGACCACACGAATGAACAGTAGTCCATGTGCGACAAAACTATGGCCTGTAGGACCTGCCTTGTTGATAGTGCTTTTAATAATGCAGAACAGCACTTTATTATGGACAGACTTCTTCCCATCCTAGCTACTGTTGTATCAATATGTTTTGACCATGACAGTTTACAATCCAGGGTTACACCAAGCAGTTTAGTCACCTCAACTTGCTCAATTACCACATTATTCATTACAAGTTTTAGTTGGTTTAGGGTTTAGTGAACGATTTGTCCCAAATACAATGCTTTTAGTTTTTGAAATATTTCCGACTAAATGATTCCTTGCCACCCATTCTGTAACTAACTGCAGCTCTTTGTTAAGTGTTGTTGTCATTTCAGTCGCTGTGGTAGCTGACGTGTATAGTGTTGAGTCATCCGCATAGACATACTACACTGCCTTTAATCAAAGCCAGTGGAACGTCATTAGTAAAGATTGAAAAAAGTAAGGGGCCAAGACAGCTGCCCTGGGGAATTCCTGATTCTATCTGGATTTCGTTGGAGAGGCTTCCATTAAAGAACACTGTTAGACAGGTAACTCTTCATCCACAGTATAGCAGGGGGTGTAAAGCCATAACACATACGTTTTCCAGCAACAGACTATGATCGATAATGTCAATCGCCGCACTGAAGTCTAACATAACAGCCCCAACAATTTGTTTAGCATCAATGTCTCTCAGCCAATCATCAGACATTTGTGTAAGTGCTGTGCTTGTTGAATGTCCTTCCCTATAAGCGTGCTGAAAGTCTGAAAGTCCACAACTGTACATTTGGCGAAGCATGACAACTCAGCGACACAATGTCTCAACGCAGCCTTATAAGGCTGGGTTGAGGGACCCAAATTATTATAATACAAGCATTTAAAGATGCAGATGGTCTCATGGAATTCTTATTCAGTTCAAGGCACTTGGTCAAATGTTTTATTTTTTCATGAAGAGTAATAATCCTTTCTTTACAAATGAAGGTATCCATCGAACCTTTCCCCGTGACAACTATGAACATGTCGCATATTATACACTTAATAGCATGCCAGTCCCCAGCAGATTCAATGGCGTTTTCACTGTTGAACGCCAACAGTCCAAGGGAACAAACATTTCCCGGCGGTGCTGGGGACTTATATGCCACACCCACCAGTGCCTCGCGTAACTGTGTTGTTGTCTGACTTGTTGAATGTGAAGAGCAAGAGAGAATTGCAGGGGGAGTGATGGCTGGGTCGGTTGTCAGTGGCAGGTCGCCGGTTGTGTCTTGGTGCGCACCAGTCCGGCTGTGTGTTAGCGTTTGGTGTAGTCTCTCAGAGCTGTGTCGGGCGTGTCCCCAGTGTCTGTAGTCATGGGGAATATAAAACATACGGTTACAGCATGTACAGGCCAACAACTGGAGTCGCACTCACACGCTGTTTGACTTTCCTTTAGTAGTTCTATAGAGAGCGTTGTATAAGTTGAGCTCTTGGCAGCCTGGCTCGTTTGTTGGTATCCAGGTACTAAAGGGACCGCAAGATGGGCCGCGCGACGAACTTCCAGCGGTGGCAAGAGGAGGGCAACAGATGGATAATTCTTGATACACACAGGAAGCTGTTGAGTGTAAAAACCCGTCAGTGTTGAAGATGGGCAACTGGCTGGCCCTTTTGTAGACCGGCGGACCAATTAAATGTTTTTTTTAAATAATAATAATAATAGTAATAATATATTTATTTATTTATTTTGGAACTCAGTTGGGGTCTCAACTTACTGTTGAGAGTTACAATAATAGAATACACAAGGTGCAATTTTTTAATTTAGTTGTGCATCAGCAGTAACTTATTTAGCCTATGTCAGCTAACATTTTTTAGATTGGCAAGTTTGTCTAGCGGCCAGCTATCTAAACATGGTCGTATCAATGTATAGACTATTCAGACCAATGAGATCTTGACACATGTAGCTATGAGTCCAGGACTGAAGCCCCTACACAGATTCTACCCAGATGTTGAACTGGAAAACAATTTCCATTGATTGTTAATTCCCTATTGACCTCTAGTCCTCTGCGTTGTGGATTATCTTAAAATATTCTTACATGTGGAGTAGAGCTCTATGTAGTCATGGCTCTATCTAGTACTGTGTGCCTCCCATAGTCTGTTCTGGACTTGGGGACTGTGAAGAGACCTCTGGTGCAGATCTCCCATACCATACAAATGTGAGATGGCTGAGTTTGGGGAAGGTGCCTAAAAGGGTGTGGGACCTGAAGTCGGAGATTGCTGAGTTTTTGCAAATGAAAAAAGAATAAAGAATGGTTGGCTGATTTTGCCTTCACCGTGGACATCATGGACCTCATGAATGAACTGAATTCCAAACAACAATGGAAGTGCCTTTTTGTACATCAGATGTACAGTCTTGTCAAAGCCTTCAAGAGAAAATTACTCCTACTGACCCACCAAGTAGAAGCCAACAATCTCACCCACCTTCTGACACTACTAGTCTGTTCCCTATCAGATGACCTACTGACACTACTAGTCTGTTCCCTATCAGATGACCTACTGACACTACTAGTCTGTTCCCTATCAGATGACCTACTGACACTACTAGTCTGTTCCCTATCAGATGACCTACTGACACTACTAGTCTGTTCCCTATCAGATGACCTACTGACACTACTAGTCTGTTCCCTATCAGATGACCTACTGACACTACTAGTCTGTTCCCTATCAGATGACCTACTGACACTACTAGTCTGTTCCCTATCAGATGACCTACTGACACTACTAGTCTGTTCCCTATCAGATGACCTACTGACACTACTAGTCTGTTCCCTATCAGATGACCTACTGACACTACTAGTCTGTTCCCTATCAGATGACCTACTGACACTACTAGTCTGTTCCCTATCAGATGACCTACTGACACTACTAGTCTGTTCCCTATCAGATGACCTACTGACACTACTAGTCTGTTCCCTATCAGATGACCTACTGACACTACTAGTCTGTTCCCTATCAGATGACCTACTGACACTACTAGTCTGTTCCCTATCAGATGACCTACTGACACTACTAGTCTGTTCCCTATCAGATGACCTACTGACACTACTAGTCTGTTCCCTATCAGATGACCTACTGACACTACTAGTCTGTTCCCTATCAGATGACTTACTGACACTACTAGTCTGTTCCTTATCAGATGACCAGCGGGAGAAGTATACATCACAGCTGCGTGCTTTGAACGGTGAGTTTTCTCGTCGTTTTGAAGATTTCAAAGTGTTGGAAAATAACATGCATTATGTGATCTGAGCAAGATTAAGTGGGCCGTGCTGAATCAGTCGCTGGCCGCATACGGCCCCCGGGCCAGACTTTGCCCAGGCCTGGTGTAGGCACATGCATCTCTCGATAAACAAAACTTTCCAAAGATTTGTAGTCATGCTCAGAAGATGTTTGTACTGTTTGGGTCAACCTATGTATGTGAACAGACATTTTCAGTGATGAAATATAACAAGTCAAGACACAGATCATCTCTTACCGACTCTCACCTCTCAGCAGTCCTGTTCGTAGTGACGTCAGAAACTACCTGACTTCACTCCTCTAGTCAATGCCCATTAGAGACTTCACTCCTCTAGTCAATGCCCATTAGAGACTTCACTCCTCTAGTCAATGCCCATTAGAGACTTCACTCCTCTAGTCAATGCCCATTAGAGACTTCACTCCTCTAGTCAATGCCCATTAGAGACTTCACTCCTCTAGTCAATGCCCATTAGAGACTTCACTCCTCTAGTCAATGCCCATTAGAGACTTCACTCCTCTAGTCAATGCCCATTAGAGACTTCACTCCTCTAGTCAATGCCCATTAGAGACTTCACTCCTCTAGTCAATGCCCATTAGAGACTTCACTCCTCTAGTCAATGCCCATTAGAGACTTCACTCCTCTGGTCAATGCCCATTAGAGACTTCACTCCTCTAGTCAATGCCCATTAGAGACTTCACTCCTCTAGTCAATGCCCATTAGAGACTTCACTCCTCTAGTCAATGCCCATTAGAGACTTCACTCCTCTAGTCAATGCCCATTAGAGACTTCACTCCTCTAGTCAATGCCCATTAGAGACTTCACTCCTCTAGTCAATGCCCATTAGAGACTTCACTCCTCTAGTCAATGCCCATTAGAGACTTCACTCCTCTGGTCAATGCCCATTAGAGACTTCACTCCTCTAGTCAATGCCCATTAGAGACTTCACTCCTCTAGTCAATGCCCATTAGAGACTTCACTCCTCTAGTCAATGCCCATTAGAGACTTCACTCCTCTAGTCAATGCCCATTAGAGACTTCACTCCTCTAGTCAATGCCCATCAGAGACTTCACTCCTCTAGTCAATGCCCATCAGAGACTTCACTCCTCTAGTCAATGCCCATCAGAGACTTCACTCCTCTAGTCAATGCCCATCAGAGACTTCACTCCTCTAGTCAATGCCCATCAGAGACTTCACTCCTCTAGTCAATGCCCATTAGAGACTTCACTCCTCTAGTCAATGCCCATTAGAGACTTCACTCCTCTAGTCAATGCCCATTAGAGACTTCACTCCTCTAGTCAATGCCCATTAGAGACTTCACTCCTCTAGTCAATGCCCATTAGAGACTTCACTCCTCTAGTCAATGCCCATCAGAGACTTCACTCCTCTAGTCAATGCCCATTAGAGACTTCACTCCTCACACTGATTGAGTAGTTTAAATGTAATGTTGAGTTCTCTCTTTCTTGTGCTTTTGTGCTTAGCCGTTATTAACAAGAGTTCTGTCTGTGGTGCTGAATGCACAGTGTACTTTTCCCTCTGTGTAGTTCATTGCATGTTTAAAAATGAAAATACCTACCAAAAGGAGAACATGGATGTGGTTTATTTCTGTGCATGTTAAAAAAGTAAAATAAGTAGCATATCTGGATGTGATTTACAGTAGATTTACAATATCTGTCAACACAGTCATACACATGATGTATAATCCTGTAATATGATTCTGGCCTGCTATGGCAAAAGTATATCCTAATGTGGCCCTCCATGGGAAATAATTGCCCAGGCATGGTCTACACCACCAGGGGGAAGTCCAATCAATCGTTCTCAGCCTTGTTTTGGTCTTGTGGGATGAGGTGTGTGTGTGTGTGTGTGTGTGTGTGTGTGTGTGTGTGTGTGTGTGTGTGTGTGTGTGTGTGTGTGTGTGTGTGTGTGTGTGTGTGTGTGTGTGTGTGTGTGTGTGTGTGTGTGTTGGAAGCTTAACTGTGATTATATAGGTGGATGGATGCTCTTTGTCCTTGGACAGAGGGGGAATACGTGTGTGTGTGTTTGTGTTTACTCTATTGAGATGGCCTGTGGGCATGACAGTGGGTGTGACTGGGAATGGAGGAAGGTCTGTCCCTGATTTTACAATCTCTGATTGGTTCCCTCTGTCTTCCACCCCTCCAATCAGGATGCTATCTCAGCTACAGCTCTCACTCAGCAGTACACTAGAGTGTGTGTGTGTGACTTTCTTACCTAAGTACTGTAACTGTGGAAAGGAGAAGAGGGAGGGAATGAGAGGAAGGATGAGGAGGATGGAGAGAATTACAGGGGATGGATGTGAGCTGGAGGACTGGTGCTATGAGGAGGGAACTGAGGGTAACACTGGTGTGTGTGTGTGTGTGTGTGTGTGTGTGTGTGTGTGTGTGTGTGTGTGTGTGTGTGTGTGTGTGTGTGTGTGCGTGCGTGCGTGCGTGTGTGTGTGTGTCTGTGGGTGTCTCTGTTTTTCTAAGAGAGAGAGAAAGAGGGTGAGAGTTGTGTTAAGTGTAAACCTGTTTTTCAGTTTGTTGTAGAGAGATTGTAAGACCCTATCATTAAGGGATTTAGTTCTGTGTTGTGTAGAGAGAATGGTGCTTCAGGCTCATATTTGAGATTTGTCTGTAATGTGTTTAAGTGTAGCCTGTTTTCCGCTCATAGTTGACTCTCATGTTGTGGCTCCAGAGAAGTAAAGGTTAGTATGTGTATAATTAAGCAATGAGGCCCAAGGGGGTGTGTTATATGGCCAATATACCACGGCTAAGGCCTATTCTTATGCATGACACAACGCTAAGTGCCTGGATACAGCCCTTAGCCGTGGTATATTGGCCATATACCACAAACCCCTGAGGTGTCTTATTGCTATTATAAACTGGTTACCAACATAATGAGAACAGTAAAATAAATGTTTTGTCATACCCGTGGTATACGGTCTGATATACCACGGCTTTCAGCCAATCAGCATTCAGGGCTCGAACCACCCAGTTTATAATAATGTTTAATAATGTGTTATAATAGGTTTAAAGAGGAACTGATGGAGCTGTGTGATGTTGAGCTGGTTCAGTGTAACCTGTCTACCCTCAGGCTCACAAACACTCCCTTACATCATATGTCTCAGTTTCTCAGCATCTCAATGCATGTTTGTTTTTGTTTTGGTACTTGGTTTAATGACAGAATGTCAGGTTTTAGGAAGTGTCTGTCTATTGGAGGTTGAGGAAGCTAAAGAAGCATTGTATTTTATGGATGCTCTAGCTCTCTTTAACTGTAATTTAGTTAGAAGTTTATTGTAAAGATGGTTGATTTAGAAGAGGCTATGTTATGTTTTAGTGAGTTTCTAGGTCATTACTAATTAAATTGATAATTATAGTTCTGATCAATATCAGCTTCAGGCCTATTGAGCACATCCGCCGTGTGCGGCATGGAAAATAGTCCCCTTGTCTGAACCCTCAGGGTGTTCCAGGAAAAGTATTCCCCAGTAGTGATGCACGGGTTGACTCATCATCTGGGGCAGGTTTAGGATAATGAAATATTGTGTGGATGAAGGGCGGGTGGCTTGCGGGCAGTCTGAATAAAGAGAAAACAATACCTTCAATCCATAAAGGTATCATTGTTGTGCAATAATATATCTGTAGGCTACACACTGAGTTTTTGTTCTTCTTGTTTTAGGCTATCTGGCATTCGTGCTGAAGCCTAAGCTTACATGCGCAAAATAGCCTACACGGCAATCGGAAAATATTTTTGGTAATGGGCCAAAAAGTTAACGTCGATCCATGGAGGCAAAAAGGACAATGTGTCTGTGGTGTTGAGTTTAATTCAACACGAGAAAAGCTGCACAATGGAGAGTTGAAAATAAAGACAAGGGAGGGCCAGAAAAGTCATGTTTGAGGAAGATTTGGTGATTATGTTATGTGTGATGAATGTGAGGCGCACTACAAATTTGACAGTCACAAGATGGGGTCTTCAAATAGGCCTATAGCATGTCAAGGGAACTGTAGCCTACTGTTCAGATGGGCTAAATGGGAACTGAAATCTGGACACTGACTGTAGGTGTCATGCAGGTGATAGAGGACCCAAAAGCGACTTAACAGAAACAGAGTTTATTCAAATCCAAACAGGGAATAACAGAAATCCTCTAGTCTGTAGAGGGGAATAACAAGAGAAGCGGCCACAGACTGCAGGTCGCTTCGGGTAGGCGCAGGCCGTAGTAGACAGAGACACCTGCTCACACGCAGCATCTGATGAAGGCAAAAAACACGACAGGACAGGGCGAAACACAATCACAGCATGGTGAATACAAAACAAGGAACCGACGGGACAGGAACGGAACACAAAGGAATAAATAGGGACTCTAATCAGGGGAAAGGATCGGGAACAGGTGTGGGAAGACTAAATGATGATTAGGGGAATAGGAACAGCTGGGAGCAGGAACGGAACGATAGAGAGAGGAGAGAGAGGGAGGGGGAGAGAGAGGGATAGAAAAAGGAACGAACCTAATAAGACCAGCAGGGGGAAACGAACAGAAGGAAAAGCAAAAATGACAAGATGATATAAGACAAAACATGACAGTACCCCCCCACTCACCGAGCGCCTCCTGGCGCTCTCGAGGAGGAACACTGGCGGCAACGGAGGAAATCATAGATCAAACGGTCCAGCACGTCCCGAGAAAGAACCCAACTCCTCTCCTCAGGACCGTAACGAAAAACGATAAAAAGGGAAACTAGGGTACTACTCTAAAAAAAAAATGAGAACTAGGGACAGACTGAGACACAGCAAGGGCAGGAACAAGAACAGGAGAGATGCGATGGCAGGGAACAGACTGAGACCCAGCAAGACCAGGAGCAGAAGCAGAAAAAAATTACCAGACTTCTTCTGCGCGCAGTCTGAACACGCAGCCACGAAACGGCGCGTGTCACGCTCCTGAGTCGGCCACCAAAAGCGCTGGCGAATAGACGCAAGAGTGCCTCGAACACCGGGATGACCAGCTAACTTGGCAGAGTGAGCCCACTGAAGAACAGCCAGACGAGTGGAAACAGGAACGAAAAGGAGGTTACTAGGACAAGCGCGCGGCGACGCAGTGTGCGTGAGTGCTTGCTTAACCTGTCTTTCAATTCCCAGACTGTCAACCCGACAACACGCCCATAAGGAAGAATCCCTCGAGATCAGTAGAAGCCACAGAAGAACTAAACAGACGGGATAAGGCATCAGGCTTGGTGTTCTTGCTACCCGGACGGTAAGAAATCACAAACTCGAAACGATCGCCCAACGAGCTTGACGGGCATTAAGTCGTTTGGCAGAACGGATGTACTCAAGGTTCTTATGGTCTGTCCAAACGACAAAAGGAACGGTCGCCCCCCAACCACTGTCGCCATTCGCCTAGGGCTAAGCGGATGGCGAGCAGTTCACGGTTACCCACATCATAGTTGCGCTCAGATGGCGACAGGCGATGAGAAAAATAAGCGCAAGGATGAACCTTATCGTCAGACTGGAAGCGCTGGGATAGAATGGCTTACCTCTGAAGGTCAACCTCGACAATGAATTGTCTAGTGACGTCAGGAGTAACGAGGATAGGAGCGGACGTAAAACGTTCTTTTAGAAGATCAAAAGCTCCTGGGCGGAACCGGACCACTTAAAACACGTCTTGACAGAAGTAAGAGCTGTGAGAGGGGCAGCAACTGACCGAAATTACGTTAATGAAACGCCGATAGAAATTTAAAAAGCGCTGCAACTCGTGACCTTGGAACGGGCCAATCACTGACAGCTTGGACCTTAGCGGAATCCATCTGAATGCCTTCAGCGGAAATAACGGAACCGAGAAAAGTAACGGAGGAGACATGAAAAGAGCACTTCTCAGCCTTTACGTAGAGACAATTCTCTAAAAGGCGCTGTAGAACACGTCGAACGTGCTGAACATGAATCTCGAGTGACGGAGAAAAAATCAGGATATCGTCAAGATAGACAAAAACAAAAATGTTCAGCATGTCTCTCAGAACATCATTAACTAATGCCTGAAAAACAGCTGGCGCATTGGCGAGACCGAACGGCAGAACCCGGTACTCAAAATGCCCTAACGGAGTGTTAAACGCCGTTTTCCACTCGTCCCCTCTCTGATGCGCACGAGATGGTAAGCGTTACGAAGGTCCAACTTAGTAAAGCACCTGGCTCCCTGCAGAATCTCGAAGGCTGATGACATAAGGGGAAGCGGATAACGATTCTTAACCGTTATGTCATTCAGCCCTCGAACCACGCAGGGGCGCAGAGTTATGGTACCGGCGTCAAGAGACACAGACAAATAATCCTCGAGAGCCTTACGTTCGGGAGCCGACAGAGAGTATAGTCTACCTCGAGGAGGAGTGGTCCCCGGAAGGAGATCAATACACAATCATACGACCGGTGAGGAGGAAGGGAGTTGGCTTGAAGACCGTGCGCAGATCATGATATTCCTCCGGCA
This sequence comes from Oncorhynchus gorbuscha, assembly GCF_021184085.1. Taxonomy (NCBI): domain Eukaryota; kingdom Metazoa; phylum Chordata; class Actinopteri; order Salmoniformes; family Salmonidae; genus Oncorhynchus; species Oncorhynchus gorbuscha. The sequence goes on along the minus strand of NC_060196.1, from coordinate 42,672,929 downwards.
CTCCTGTCAAATCGCCAGGTTCCTCCTGGGAAGTAGGGACAGAAGAAACGGGAGGGATGGCAGACATTAAACACTTCACATGACAAGAAACGTTCCAGGATAGGATAGAATTACTAGACCAATTAATAGAAGGATTATGACATACTAGCCAGGGATGACCCAAAACAACAGGTGTAAACGGTGAACGGAAAATCAAAAAAGAAATAGTCTCACTGTGGTTACCAGATACTGTGAGGGTTAAAGGTAGTGTCTCAAATCTGATACTGGGAAGATGACTACCATCTAAGGCAAACATGGGCGTAGGCTTGTCTAACGGTCTGAAAGGAATGTTATGTTTCCGAACCCATGCTTCGTCCATGAAACAACCCTCAGCCCCAGAGTCAATCAAGGCACTGCATGTAGCACCCGAACCGGTCCAGCGTAGATGGACCGACATAGTAGTACAAGATCTAGATGAAGAGACCAGAGTAGTAGCGCTCACCAGTAGCCCTCCGCTTACTGATGGGCTCTGGCCTCTTACTGGACATGAATTAACAAAATGTCCAGCAACTCCGCAATAGAGGCACAGGCGGTTGGTGATCCTCCGTTCCCTCTCCTTAGTCGAGATGCGAATCCCTCCCAGCTGCATGGGCTCAGTCTCAAAGCCAGAGGAGGGAGATGGTTGCGATGCGGAGCAGGGAAACACCGTTGATGCGAGCTCTCTTCCACGAGCCCGGTGACGAAGATCTACCCGTCGTTCTATGCGGATGGCGAGAGCAATCAAAGAGTCCACATCTGAAGGAACCTCCCGGGAGAGAATCTCATCCTTAACCACTGCGTGGAGTCCCTCCAGAAAACGAGCGAGCAGCGCCGGCTCGTTCCACTCACTAGAGGCAGCAAGAGTGCGAAACTCAATAGAATAATCCGTTATGGACCGTTCACCTTGGCATAAGGAAGCCAGGGCCCTCCTCCCTACCAAAAACTGAACGGTCAAAAACCCGAATCATCTCCTCTTTAAAGTTCTGGAACTTGTTAGAGCAATCAGCCCTTGCCTCCCAGATAGCTGTGCCCCATTCTCGAGCCCGGCCAGTAAGGAGTGAAATGACGTAAGCAACCCGAGCTCTCTCTCTAGAGTATGTGTTGGGTTGGAGAGAGAACACAATCTCACACTGCGTGAGAAAGGAGCGGCACTCAGTGGGCTGCCCGGAGTAGCAAGGTGGGTTATTAACCCTAGGTTCTGGAGGCTCGGCAGGCCAGGAAGTAACAGGTGGCACGAGACGTAGACTCTGGAACTGTCCAGAGAGGTCGGAAACCTGAGCGGCCAGGTTCTCCACGGCATGGCGAAGCAGACAATTCCTGCTCGTGTCTGCCGAGCATGGCTCCTTGGATCTCGACGGCAGTGTAACGAGCGTCTGAAGTCGCTGGGTCCATTACTTGGTCGGTTCCTTCTGTCATGCAGGTGATAGAGGACCCAAAAGCGACTTAACAGAAACAGAGTTTATTCAAATCCAAACAGGGAATAACAGAAATCCTCTAGTCTGTAGAGGGGAATAACAAGAGAAGCGGCCACAGACTGCAGGTCGCTTCGGGTAGGCGCAGGCCGTAGTAGACAGAGACACCTGCTCACACGCAGCATCTGATGAAGGCAAAAAAAACACGACAGGACAGGGCGAAACACAATCACAGCATGGTGAATACAAAACAAGGAACCGACGGGACAGGAACGGAACACAAAGGAATAAATAGGGACTCTAATCAGGGGAAAGGATCGGGAACAGGTGTGGGAAGACTAAATGATGATTAGGGGAATAGGAACAGCTGGGAGCAGGAACGGAACGATAGAGAGAGGAGAGAGAGGGAGGGGGAGAGAGAGGGATAGAAAAAGGGAACGAACCTAATAAGACCAGCAGGGGGGAAACGAACAGAAGGAAAAGCAAAAATGACAAGATGATATAAGACAAAACATGACAGTAGGTCTGTAACCTCTCACATAGCCTTAATATTAACTCCTGCAGAATTAACCATTTCTTTCAGTAAAATTATACACCAAATATATGCAACATTTAGACTGGGAACATGAGTGGAGAAATCGGATTTCTTTCAGCATCTTGAGAGAATGTGAATGCAAATAGATACCGTCTGTAGAGGGGCTTCTTTATCAGCATCATAAAATATGATATTATTTCAACCACATAAAATATACATCCAAACTGAAATCTTATCAGAAACATGTTGGGTCGTTTTCACAGCTTTCTATTTCCTTACAACTGGTCAAACTGGTGTCATTTTGAGGTTTTGCACAGAGAATCTTTCAATTTTTTGTTTTGTTATTGAATTATTCTCCCCGGTCCCTAATCGTCTTTGCTCTGCGAAAGAAGATGACAGAGAACATTTTACCCATGGAAACTACATTAAAGCATTAATTCTATTGATTTCTGACATTATTCTGGTGAGCAATGGTTTATTAGTGTACTAGGGCAACATATAATGACAGAAGAGAAGCTGTATGTATCTAATCATAGACAAGTTGACTATGGAGTAGTCTACCAAAATGTTGGAAATTATGAGCAGAAACGTACATGTACAGCCTTCAGGAAGTATTCATACCCCTTGACCTTTTCCATATTTGGTTGTGTTCAGCCTGAATTCAAGATGGATTACATTGTTGTTTTTTTCTCACCAATCTACACACAATACCCCATAATGACAAAGTGAAAACATGTTTGTAGAAATGTTTTCATATTCATTAAAAATGAAGTATTCACACTACTGAGTCAATACATGTTAGAATCACCATTGGCAGTGATTACAGCTGTGAGTGTTTCTGGGTAAGTCTCTTAAGAGCTTTCCACACCTGGATTGTGCAACATTTGCCCAATATTATTTTCTAAATTCTTCAAGCTCTGTCAAATTGGTTGTTGATCATTGATCACCATTTTCAGGTCTTGCCATAGATTTGCAAGTAGATTTAAGTCAAAACTGTTACTCAACCACTCAGGAACATTTACTGTCTACTTGGTAAGCAACTCCAGTGTAGATTAGGCGTTGTGTTTTAGGTTATTGTCCTGCTGAAAGGTGAATTAATATCCCAGTGTCTGGTGGAAAGCAGAATGAACCAGATTTTCACGGAGGACGTTGCCTGTCCTTTTAAAGAATGGATTTTCATTGAATATTTAAAACATACAATCTACTTGCAATGAAGCCGCTCAACATCTACATCACATTAGACATTAGTCTAACAGACTCCCGAACCAGCGACCCACCATCCACCGGCTCAACCTCCCAACCGCCAGGCCACCAGCCCTCCAAGATCCACCCCCCCACAGTTCCCCAATAGTATTCCCTTCTTTGCGAGGCATTGGAAAACCTCCCTGGTCTTTGTGGTTGAATCTGTGTTTGAAATTCACTGCTCGTCTGAGGGACCTTACAGATAATTATGTGTGGGGTACAGAGATGAGGTAGTTATAAAAAATCATGTTAAACACTGTTATTGCACAGTGTTTAACACTGTAGGCCCATGCAACTTATTATGTAACTTTTAAAGCAAACCTTTATTCCTAAACTTAATTAGGCACGCCATAACAAAGGGGTTGAATACTTTTTGACTGAAGACATTTCAGCTTTTCATTTTTTATAAATTTGTAAAAGTTTCTGAAAACATTATGCCACTAACATTATGTGGTATATTGTGTGTAGATCCGTGACACAACATCTCAATGTAATCCATTTTAAATGCAGGCTGTAACACAACAAAAATAGGAAAAAGTCAAGGGGTGTGAATATTTTCTGAAGGCACTATATCTAAATTAGGCAAACAAAAATCCTGCACTCCTGTTAAAAAAACACATTTTTACGTGCCTGACTGTTCTGTATTAGCAAGTTAGTCTCGGGATCGGGCATCAGATTTTCACTTTATCACATATAGCCTCTGATAGTTGGGTGCTTGCGGATTGATTATTAGCAATTGCGGGCGGGTGCGGGTAACAAACAGCTGACCCGCGCACCACTATTCCCCGGTTCTCACTAGGCCATGCTGTAAAGGATGAAATGGACAATATCATTCGAATTGATTAGCAAGTAAATTAGTGTAATTTAGGGTTTGGGTTAGGGGTATGGTTAAGGATATGTTGAGGTTATGGCTATTGGTTAAAATCAGAGATCAATGTGTTCTTACTCTTCTCTATAAACAGTGTGTGTCAAGTCAGTTGTGTGTTTATTCTAGCTCCTCTCTCCATCCACAGTGCTATGTGCAGACAGAGTGGGCCAGATGACGAAGACCTACAATGACATCGATGCTGTCACACGTCTGCTGGAGGAGAAAGAGAGGGACCTGGAGTTGGCTGCCCGGATCGGCCAATCACTGCTCAAGAAGAACAGAACGCTCACAGAGCAGAATGACTACCTGGAGGTACAAGTGGGACACATCACAGAGGAGGTGAGAGAGACATTGGGTCACAGAAGAGCACACAAGTGCATGTACGCACACATGCATTTACAGTAACTGAGTTACAAGGGCACTAGCTCCTCATGCATAAACCCAGCTCTGTTTTTTTGCCAATGTTGCAAAGTTAGGTGTCATTGGTCAGGTTTTTAAAATACATTTTGGCTATATTTTTTCAGTAGTATAAACGTGACTTTTAAAGATCCACTGTTATGGGTATTTCGTTTTTGATATCAGTAACCAACACTGAGTGCTAGTGCTGCATCACCAGCTCAGTGATCTGTGTGTTCTCAGGTGGCCCAGCTGCATCATGAGTTGAACCTGAAGGATGAGTTGCTGCAGTTCTACACCAATGCATCAGAGGAGAGTGAAGAGGACTCTACTACTGGCTCACCCACGTTAGTATTGTCTGTGTGTTTACTATTCCTGACTGTCTTTCTCTCTCTGTCTCACTCTCACTCTCTCACCCCCTCCTCCCTCTCTCTCTCTCTCCTCTCTCTCTCTCTCTCTCTCTCTCTCTCTCTCTCTCTCTCTCTCTCTCTCTCTCTCTCTCTCTCTCTCTCTGCCCCCCTCTCTCTCTCACCCCTCCTCTTTCTCTCTCTCTCTCACCCCTCCTCTTTCTATCTCTCTCACCCCCTCCTCTTTCTTTCTCTCTTTCTCCCGCTCTCTCGCTTTATCTCTTTCTCCCTTTCAATTCAATTCAAGGGGCTTTATTGGTATGGGAAACATATGTTTACATCGCCAAAGCAAGTGAAAATGATAAACAAAAGTGAAATAACCACAAAAAAGTGAACAGTAAATATTACACTCACACAAGTTCCAAAATAATAGACATGTCATATTATGTCTATATAGTGTTTTAGCGATATGCAATTAGTTAAAGTACAAAAGGGAAAATAAATAGATATGGTTTGTATTTACAATGGTGTTTGTTCTTCACTGGTTGCCCTTTTCTTGTGGCAACAGGTCACAAATCTTGCTGCTGTGATATTTCACCCAATAGATATGGGAGTTTATCAAAATTGGATTTGTTTTCGAATTCTTTGTGGGTCTGTTTAATCTGAGGGATATACGTATGTCTCTAATATGGTCATACATTGGGCAGGAGGTTAGGAAGTGCAGCTCAGTTTCCACCTCATTTTGTGGGCAGTGAGCACATAGCCTGTCTTCTCTTGAGAGCCATGTCTGCCTACGGCGGCCTTTCTCAATAGCAAGGCTATGCTCACTGAGTCTGTACATAGTCAAAGCTTTCCTTAATTTTGGGTCAGTCACAGTGGTCAGGTATTCTGCCGCTGTGTACTCTCTGTGTAGGGCCAAATAGCATTCTAGTTTGCTCTGTTTTTTTGTTCATTCTTTCCAATGTGTCAAGTAATTATCTTTTGGTTTTCTCGTGATTTGGTTGGGTCTAATTGTGCTGCTGTCCTCTCTCTCTCTCTCACTCTCCCGCTCTCTCTCTCCCGCTCTCTCTCTCTCTCTCTCTCCCGCTCTCTCTCTCTCTCTCTCTCTACATCTAGGAGTAAGCGGAGTAAGCTGCTGGGTGTGTCAGGATTTGGAGCTGACTCTATGCAGAGGAAGCTCAGAGAGCTGGAGGAAGAGAACCTATCCCTCCGCTCAGAGGCCTGTAATCTGAAGACTGAGACTGAGACCTACGAGGAGAAGGAACAACAGCTGGTCAACGACTGTGTTAAAGAACTCAGTGAGTGGAGGAGTATTATACTCTTATACTCTTTCTTTCCTCATGACCCATACCTCCTCAGCTTGCCTCTCTTCCTCTCTCTCTCTCTTCCTCTTTAGCTATTTCTCGCTCTCTCGTACTCTCTATGCTCTCCATAATTTTCTATCAATTAAAATATGCCTCTTTTGGCATGAATTTAAAATAATGTTGCCAGAGCAGCTAATGAATCCCCCCTCTCCCCTCTCCTGTCTCCAGGACAGTCCAGTCTGTAGATAAACACCTAATGAATCCCCCCTCTCCCCTATCCAGGACAGTCCAGTCTGCAGATAAACACCATAGCGGAGGAGTTGGCTCGGAAGACAGAGGACGCCATGCGACAGCAGGAGGAGATCACACACCTGCTCTCTCAAATAGTTGACCTACAGAAGAAAGCCAAGTCGGTGAGACACGCATACCCATGCTTTACCCTCAGTAATACACTGCATGCAATGTGGTATATACTCACTACAATACTCTTTGTGAGTGTGTGTTTCTTCAGTTCGCAGTGGAGAATGAGGAGCTCTCTCAGCACCTAGGGGCAGCTAAAGATGCCCAGAGACAACTCACAGTCGAGGTTAGACTCACACCCTACCCCTTTGCCAACCTACACCTCATGAATACTTTGCCAATGAGAAAAAGTAATCAAGCCTGCTCTCTTTTGTTCCTTCTCTCTAGCTAACAGATTTGGATGATAAATATTCAGAGTGTATAGAGATGCTCCATGAGGCTCAGGAAGAGCTGAAGTACTTGAGGAACAGAAACCATCCTGCTGGAACACCACGCAGATTCCATCCTCTGGGTCTCTACCCTATGGTATGTGTGTAGTAGGGGTTATCAGAACGTACACTCTCAAAAGAGTGATCTCCTTTTGAGAGTGTAGTTGTATATCATAGAGCTGATGGTGTGTGTGTCTATGGTGTGTGTGTACGGCAGGACTCCCTGGCAGCAGAGATAGAGGGGACGATGAGGAAGGAGATGAGTCTGGATGACCCTGAGTGCGAGGAACAGAAGTACACACGCGTCTATTAGTTTATAACACTCTTCTAATCTTTCTCAATACTGTATAGTAACATAAACTCACCTATACTCATAATATATACCCATAGCTACCATACTTGCCTACACTCATGCCTATTTCATTTTATGTGTGTGAACAGGGTGCACCACAAGCGTGTGTTTGAGACAGTGAAGAACATCAACCAGATGGTCCGGCAGCGTTCTCCAATCCCGTCCAACGCCAACATCCCGGGATCCAATCAGGCGTCGTCTCTTAGCTCCGCTCACTCTAGTGGCAGGACCACACCCATGACTGGTAGCATTAGCTGGGATGTCAGAGGCGACGGTGTCACCCTTGACAACCGACAACAGAGCATGCTCATGGAGTCAGCAGCAGACAATCAGGACAGGTAAGTCATGCATACCTGAACCTGTGATTGTTCCAGCCGGTCTTTGACACAGTATAGTTGTACAGTTTACCAGATATCGCCTGAAGAAATGTTTAAAATCTAACGAATCATATTAAAATGAAATTAGAACAAGCTTTTCATATTCACCAGGTTCATTTTTTAAATAGTCTATTTCTGTGCATCAGTCTAGTAATATTGATCTATTTCTGTTTGGGCTTTAGTGTGGACGCCCGTGCTAAGAAAGCAGCTGGTGTTGAGGACCTGAGGCTGGCGTTACGCCGCCTGTCCCTGCGCCGCCAGAACAACCTGAGCGAGAGACGCTTCTTTGAGGAGGAGAGAGGGAGGAGGAGAGGTGGAGGAGGAGTTGCACAGGATGGGGTGGGGCAGGGGGGGCGGGATGACACCCTCAGATAGCATCATGTCTCTGGGGTCATTACACCTGTGGGCCTCCCGACCATACCTCCCCGACAAACTACAGATCGTTAAACCCCTGGAAGGTGAGGGAGAGAAGGAGAGGGGGACGAGGAGAGAGGAGAAGAGAAAGGTGGGGATGAGGGGAGAGGAGAGAAGGATGGGGTGGAGGAGAGAGAGAGAGAGGGAAGAGAGGGAGGGACTGGCCAAGCCGTGGGAGAGAGGTAGGGAATGGCAGCGAGATGTGGAAGGAGGGAGCGAGGTAGAGAGAGAAGGAGAGGGAGAGAGAAGGGATGGGGAAAAGAGTGGAGGAGAGAGGGAGAGAGGGAGAAGAAGTTGGAGCAAAAAGAGGGCGCTAGATAGAGAGAGGGAGCGAGGGAGGAGATGGGCGAGAGAAGTAGAACAGGGGAGAGAAACAGAAGAAGGGATAGAAAGAGGAGAGCGTCCTGTATCTTTAATGTTGTTTAACTCCTTCTGGTCTCTGATGCATCACCATCGTAAGTCAGGCCTCTCCACCTCACAACACTCCTACTATAGAGACCCTCAGCCTAGAGGTTGGCTGGGGATCAACTAAAATATAAGTTTAATCATGAGCAGTGTGGTGTTTTGTTGTGCTGCTGCTACCCTCTGCTGGTGAGGGGAGAAACATACAACATGATAACATTTTGATGTAACATTAAATATGTGAGATGTCTGAGTCTAACTCTTTATTTTCTCTTTAGTTCACTATTCCATCTGTTTTGGTGTACTTTTTTCCCCTCTGCTACTTTCTTTCTTGTTATAATACTTTCATTTCTTTCATCTCATTTACTCATTTTAATTGAAATCCTTTGTTCATTTTTCATCTTCTGTTTAACTCAACTTTTACTCTGCATCTTCAATAAAAACCTGACCTCATTCTCTTCTTTTGCTCTCTTCATTCTTTCACTTCTGTTGCCTGTGTGTGTTTTTTCATTTTCTCTGCAGTCTCAACTTTCTCTGCAGCCTCCCGAGCTTTGTGTTGGGCTTTACTGTTATTGCTTTAACCATTGTCTACAGTTGAGATGTTTTCATGCAATACAATAAAACACACCCACTTTCCTCACTTCTCTCAAATGTTTAACCATATATAGGAAAATGTGTGTGTGTGTGTGTGCCTGTGCTTGTATGTAATATGTTTCTCTCACCCTTTGCATTTCTCTCTTGGTCCTGTCGTCTCCAGGCTCTGCGACCCTTCACCACTGGCAGCAGTTGGCTCAGCCCCACTTAGGAGTGATCCTGGATGCTAGACCTGGGGTTGTACCTAAAGGCTTCAGGCCTCTGGAACTAGAGCTGGAACAGGTGTGTGTGTATATGGAATAACCTGTGTGTTTTCCATGGGTGTGTGTGTATATGGAATAACCTGTGTGTTTGTGTGTACGTTTGGGTGTTGCAGGTGTATCCATGGGGTGGTTTCGAGGAGGATGAACCAGGAGAGCAGTACTTCCAGAGTCTCCCCACCTCCTCAGCCTCTGCCTCCCCCGCCCTCCCTCCTCAGCCTCACCCTCCTTACCCCTCTACTCCCCCCAGCCACCTCGCCTCACCCTCAGTCCCCTCTCCCTCCCCTCACCTAAGCAACACTGATCCTGCAGGTATGTTTCTATATGCACATACAGATACTATGATAGATGCTTCAACAACATGTTAGATACTAAGAATACTTAACCATTTATATTCAAAGTGATAGAGAGAGAGAGCGATTCAAAGTGATAGAGAGAGAGAGAGTGATTCAAAGTGATAGAGAGAGAGAGCGATTCAAAGTGATAGAGAGAGAGAGTGATTCAAAGTGATAGAGAGAGAGAGAGTGATTCAAAGTGATAGAGAGAGAGCGATTCAAAGTGATAGAGAGAGAGAGAGAGTGATTCAAAGTGATAGAGAGAGAGAGTGATTCAAAGTGATAGAGAGAGAGAGTGATTCAAAGTGATAGAGAGAGAGCGATTCAAAGTGATAGAGAGAGAGAGAGATTCAAAGTGATAGAGAGAGAGTGATTCAAAGTGATAGAGAGAGAGAGAGAGTGATTCAAAGTGATAGAGAGAGAGCGATTCAAAGTGATAGAGAGAGAGAGAGTGATTCAAAGTGATAGAGAGAGAGAGTGATTCAAAGTGATAGAGAGAGAGAGTGATTCAAAGTGATAGAGAGAGAGCGATTCAAAGTGATAGAGAGAGAGAGAGTGATTCAAAGTGATAGAGAGAGAGAGAGTGATTCAAAGTTATAGAGAGAGAGAGAGCGATTCAAAGTGATAGAGAGAGAGTGATTCAAAGTGATAGAGAGAGAGAGTGATTCAAAGTGATAGAGAGAGAGAGTGATTCAAAAGACAGAGAGCGATAGAAATAGATAAACAGAAAGAGAAAGTGTTTTAGTGGTTAACTAAGTGGTTGACTGGTTCAATCATATACACGCTTATTCAGTGGTTCACTGAGTCGTTCACTGAGTGGTTCACTGAGTGGTTCAGTGGTTCACTGCCACTTTTCCAGCCAGGAAAGGTAGAGGAGAACAGATAGACTATTCTGTGTGTTTGTGTCTTTGTGTTTTCAGCGGTGTACTACCCAGGTAAATGCATGGCCCATACCAGCTCTACCTACACCTTTACTACCTGTCGTATCCTACACCCAACTGATGAGCTGACCCGCGTCACACCCAGGTACAGAGACACACCATACACCTCCCTCTCCTCCTCCTCTACCACCATGCACCTCCCTCTCCTCCTTCTCTACCACCATGCACCTCCCTCTCCTCCTTCTTTACCACCATACACCTCCCTCTCCTCCTTCTCTACCACCATACACCTCCCTCTCCTCCTTCTCTACCACCCTACACCTCCCTCTCCTCCTTCTTTACCACCATACACCTCCCTCTCCTCCTTCTCTACCATCATACACCTCCCTCTCCTCCTTCTCTACCACCATACTCCTTCTTCTCCCTCTTCTCTCTAAAGTGTACACTTGTTCTCTGTCCACACATTATCTAATAGATCACAATTGTTGCAGTGTGCAGTCTCAATGTTCTCTGTTCTTTCTCTGCCCGTCTTTTTCAAATGGTGTTGTTATGGCTCCTCTCCAGTGTTAACCCCGGCTTGTCCTCGTCATCCTGTGTGATGACATCATCTATCCTGGCCACTCCCGCTGTCACGCCTTGTCATACACCCCGCAGGATGAGTCTACTACGACCCTCTGAGTCCTCTACCAACCTCAGGTACACACACACACACACACACACACACACACACACACACACACACACACACACACACACACACACACACACACACACAATATATAAAACTTGATAGATTGACTCTAGCTACTACGTCTCATTCCCAGGACTTTGTCTGTGTGTGTGTGTGTGTGTGTGTGTGTGTGTGTGTGCACCTGCCCGTGTGTGTATATGATTTCCCCTTCTTCAGGGAAGCCACACGTACCACCAGTACCTCTCTGGGATTAGTGCGCCTTCTGCAGGAGAGAGGCATCTCTGCAGCCATGTACCACCACCAGACCCAGGGCTGGGACAGGGCTGGCGGGCCCGGGGTGGGGAGCGGAGGGGTGCTGTTCAGTACCTCTATTACCCCTAACCTCCACCCAGCCCCCCACCACGACTCCCTCCGCCCCTCCACTCCCCCCAACTCCCCCACAGGACACGACCCCCCATCCTCGGGGACCAACACCCCCGCGGGCTTCGACTTCAAGTCTCCTTCCTATGACAACTTCCTGGCCTCCAAGCCGGCACGGTCCATTCTGAAGGAAGTAGCGGGGGGGATGGGGAGCAGCCGGAGCAGGAGGCAGCAGAGGGGCAGAGATTGTGAGAGCCAGACAGATGTTAGCGTCACAGTTCATAACCTCAACCTGGTGGACAAGGTGAGGCGCCTGGGTGTGGCTGGGTGTCCTCCAGGACCAGGGGGTGTAACCGGGGGACCAAGCCCCCTCCTGGGGCCTCTGGGTGGGCTACGGAGGCCCGGGTCGCCCTTTGGACCAGAGGGGATGAGGAGAAACAGGAGTTATCCAGCTATGGTAGGGGCCAGTATGGCGATGAAGGGCCCGGGGCCCCAGGAGGACTCAGAACTACTCCTGCCTCCTAACAAAATGCCTAAAGAGAAGAGCCTCAAGTAGAGGCTGGGACCTCTGGCCTCTAACCACACCTAATATTAACCCTAACCAACTAGTTTCCTCAGGAGACTGAACTTGTTACTTACCTGTTAGACCTCTGGTACTATAGCTAGTTTTTCAAAATCCTACAAACTATTGGTACTCCTGGTCTAGCTACTGACAATGAATTAGTCTTCTAGTTCTGTCCGATGCTTATCCTTCCAGCTCCAAAAACCTGCTGTCTGCTACTATTTAACCAGCTACCAAACTAGTACTAACAATGAACAATGATCTTCCATAATAGCTAAAACTTTTCCTCTCTAGCCCTTGAACACAGCTATTTCTCCCAGATGTAGTCAATGAAATGACATTGAACCAATGTGGAATAGACATTGAATTGATGTCTGCGCCCAGAGGGGGGTAAGATCCTCACTAAGCATAATGTATGTAGTTCAAATCTAATTGTCACATTTTTTTTAACTTGGCAAGTCAGTTAAGAACAAATCTTATTTTCAATGACGGCCTAGGAACAGAGGGTTAACTGCCTGTTCAAGGGTAGAACGACAGATTTGTACCTTGTTAGCTCGGGGATTTGAACTTGCAACCTTCCGGTTACTAGTCCAACGCTCTAACCACTAGGCTACGCTGCCGCCCTTTGTAAACAACAGGTGTAGACTAACAGTGAAAGTCTTACTAAAGGGCCCTTCCCAACAATGCAGAGAGAAAACAAGTCATAATAACATAAGGAATAAATGCACAATGAATAACGATAACTTGGCTACATACACGGGGTAGCAGTACGGAGTGGATGTGCAGGGGTACGAGGTAACTGAGATAGATATGTACATATAGGTAGGGATAAAGTGACTAGGAAACTATATAATAAATAGTAGCAGCAGCGTATGTGACGAGTCAAAAGAGTTCATGCAAAAGGGTCAATGCAGATATTCTGGGCAGCTATTGGTTAACTATTTAACTACCTATTCACCAGTCTTATGGCTTGGGGGTAGAATCTGTTCAGGATCCTGTTGGTTTCAGACTTGGTGTATTGGTACCCCTTACCATGCGCTAGCAGAGACAACAGTCTATGACTTGGGTAGCTGGAGTCTTTGACAATTTGCTGAGTAAGTTAAATCAAACTTACACGTCATGTGATTGTCATGTCAGCTGGACCTGGAGCTTCTTCATCACCATGTATTTAGATGACTAGTATCATGTAGCACCACTAACTATAGTCTAAACCTTTCTTCCTAGGTAATAATGGATTGTGAGATAATGTTGAATATGTAACAATTCTAATGGTAAAGATTTTCCACCAAATTCATGAAATAGATGATCAACTTTTTTGCTCAACTCTTTCTCCTTCTCTCTTTCTCTCTCCCTGTTCTCAATGAGAAGAACAAGTCATAGTTCACTTTTAAGAGTCTTGTTAATGTTTTGTCTGTGTGTTAAAGTTTCATTAGTGTTATTTTTCTAAATGACTATAGACAAAGGGAAATGGATAGTGGTTTCAGAGTGGTCAGTGAGTGAGGGAATTATGAAAAGATCAATATACCCACTGCTGGAATGGAGACAGGGAAGGAGGAACAGGGGGAAGGGATAGAGGTTAAACAGTCTTTGTGGTCAGAAGCGTTTCCTGCTTCTTACTTCAGAGAACTCCACAGAGAATTTCAATTGCTTAAATTAATTTTAAAAAGCATTAGTGCCTCAATATGGTTTCTACATCACTATGCTCATACTGGCTGTTTATGTTCTTATTCTAACAAAAACGTTGTCCACTGAGTTACACTCGTTAGCTCTTACATTGATATGTAGAATTATGTAATTTATTGACTAAACAGTCTTTTGATTGAATATGCAAAACTATTATTATTCACAAGATTTAACACATAAAACACATGTGCGTTATATAGGGTATATAACACTATATTCATTCATTGTTATTAGTACTGGAAAACTCATTTACAACAAAATCACGGTGAAATAGAGTGGCGCTGTTCAATACTAAACAAACATATAAATGCGACATGTAAAGTGTTGGTTTCCTGAGATGAAATAAAATATACCATGAATTATCCACCATTTGTTTTGGTATTTCTCTCAAATTTGTGCACAATTTTGTTTTCCTCCCTGTTATTGAGCATTTCTCCTTTGACAGGTGCACCTTGTGCTGGCGACAATAATAGACCACTCTAAAATGTGACGTTTTGTCACACAACATAATGCCAGACATGTCTCAAGTTTTGAGGGAGCGTGCAATTTGCATGCTGACTGCAGGAATGTCCACCAGAGCTGTTTCCAGATAATTTAATGTTAATTTCTCTACCATAAGCCACCTCCAACGTCGTTTTAGAGAATTTGGCAGTACGTCCAATCGGCCTCACAACCTCAGACCACGTGTAACCACACCAGCCCTGGACCTCAACATCCGGACAGCTGATGAAACTGTGGATTTGCACAACCAAAGAATTTCTGCACAAACTGTCAGAAACTGTCTCAGGGACCCTGATCTGTCTGCTCATTGTCCTCACCGGGGTCTTGACCTGACTGCAGTTCGGTGATGTAACTGACTTCAGTTGGAAAATGCTGACCTTCGATGGCCACTGGCACACTGGAGAAGTGTGCCCTTCACGGATGCATCCCGGTTTCAACTGTACGAAGCAGATGGCCTACAGAGTGTATGGCGTCGTGTGGGCGAGCTGTTTGCTGATGTCAAAGTTGTATCAATGGCAATTTCAATGCACAGAGATACCGTGACGCGATCATGAGGCCCATTGCTGTGCCATTCATTTGCCGCCATCACCTTATGTTTCAGCACAATAATGCACGGATCTGAACACAAATCCTGGAAGCTGAAAATGTCAGAGTTCTTCCATGGCCTGCATACTCACCCGACATGTCACCCATTGAGTATGTTTGGGATGCGTATGACAGCATGTTCCAGTTCCCGCCAATATCCAGTAACTTCTGCACAGCCTTTGAAGAGTAATGGGACAACATTCCACAGGCCACAACAGCCTGATCAACTCCATGGGAAGGAAATGTGTGGTCACACCAGATACTGGCTGGTTTTTCTGATCCACGCTCCTACATAATGTTTTACGTATCTGTGACCAACAGATGCGTATCTGTATTCCCAGTCATGTGAAATCCATAGATTAGGGCCTAATTCATGTATTTCAATTGACTGATTTCCTGATATGAAACTCAGTAAAATCTTTGAAATTGTTGCATGATGTGTTTATATTTTAATTCAGTGTATATTTAAACAGTTGTGTTTCTGCAGTTACAGTGGCTTGCGAAAGTATTCACACCCCTTGGCATTTTTCCTATTTTGTGGCCATACAACCTGGAATTAAAATAGATTTTTTGGGGGGTTTGTATCATTTGATGTACACAACATGCCTACCACTATGAAGATGCAAAATATTTTTTATTGTGATACAAACAAGACATAATACCAAAAAAACAGAAAACTTGAGCATGCATAACTATCCCCCCCCCCCCCAAAGTCAATACTTTGTAGAGCCACCTTTTGCAGCAATTACAGCTGCAAGTCTCTTGAGGTATGTCTCTATGAGCACATCTAACCATTGGGATTTTTGCCCATTCTTCAAGGCAAAACTGCTCCAGCTCCTTCAAGTTGGATGGGTTCCGCTGGTGTACAGCAATCTTTAAGTCATACCACAGATTCTGAATTGGATTGAGGTCTGGCCTTTGACTAGGTCATTCCAAGACATTTACATGTTTCCCCTTAAACCACTCGAGTGCTGCTTTAGCAGTATGCTTAGGGTCATTGTCCTGCTGGAAGGTGAACCTCCGTCCCAGTCTCAAATCAGGTTTCACTCAAGACTTTCCCTGTATTTAGCACCATCCATAATTCCTTCAATTCTGACCAGTTTCCCAGTTCCTGCCAATGAAAAACAACATTCTCAGGGTGATGAGAGGTGTTGGGTTTGCGCCAAAAAGCTACATTTTAGTCTCATCTGACCAGAGTACCTTCTTCCATATGTTTGGGGAGTCTCCCACATGCCTTTTGACGAACACCAAACATGTTTGCTTATTTTTTCTGGCCACTCTTCCATAAAGCCCATCTCTCTGGAGTGTACAGCTTAAAGTGGTCCTATGGACAGATACTCCAATCTCCACTGTGGATCTTTGCAGCTCCTTCAAGGTTATCTTTGGTCTCTTTGGTCTCAGATTAATGCCCTCTTTTCCTGGTCTGTGAGTTTTAGTGGGCGGCCCTCTCTTGGCAGGTTTGTTGTGGTGCCATATTCTTTACATTTTTTAATAATGGATTTAATTGTGCTTCGTGGGATGTTCAAAGTTTCTGATATTTTTTTATGACCTAACCCTAACCCAACCCAAAGTTGTCAGGGACAACTTTGTCCCTGACCTGTTTGGAGAGCTCCTTGGTCTTCATGGTGCCGCTTGCTTGGTGGTGCCCCTTGCTTAGTGGTGTTGCAGACTCGGGGGCCTTTCAGAACAGGTTTATATATACTGAGATCATGTGACAGATCATGTGACATTTAGATTGCAGAAAGGTGGACTTTATTTAACAAATGATGTGACTTTGTCATGTTTTGTCTTATATTGTCTTGTCATTTTGCTTTTCCTTCTGTTCGTTTTCCCCCTGCTGGTCTTTTTAGGTTCGTTCCCCTTTTTCTCTCTCTCTCCCTCTCTCTCTTCTCCCTATCGTTCCGTTCCTGCTCCCAGCTGTTCCTATTCCCCTAATCAATCATTTAGTCTTCCCACACCTGTTCCCTATCTTTTCCCCTGATTAGAGTCCCTATTTCTCCCCTTGTTTTCCGTTTCTGTCCTGTCGGATCCTTGTATATTGTTCACCGTGCTGTGTCTTTGTATCGCCCTGTCGTGTCGTGTTTCCCTCAGATGCTGCGTGGTGAGCAGGTGTCTGAGTCTGCTACGGTCAAGTGCCTTCCCGAGGCAACCTGCAGTTTATTATCGAACTCTCCAGTCAGTTCTCGTGATTACGAGTGAAATTGTTTTTATGCTTTATTTACCGCTCCGATTTGTCTAGGAGTATTGCTATTTCCTTAAACTGGATTAAAGACTCTGTTTTCGCCAAGTCGCTTTTGGGTCCTCATTCACCTGCATAACAGAAGGATCCGACCATAGAATGGACCCAGCGACTACTGACGCTCGTAACACTGCCGTCGAGATCCAAGGAGCCATGCTCGGCAGACACGAGCAGGAATTGTCTGCTGCTCGTCATGCCATGGAGAACCTGGCCGCTCAGGTTTCCGACCTCTCTGGACAGTTCCAGAGTCTTCGTCTCGTGCCACCTGTTACTTCCTGGTCTGCCGAGCCTCCGAGCGAACCTAGGGTTAATAACCCACCTTGCTACTCCGGGCAGCCCAAGGAGTGCCGCTCCTTTCTCACCCAGTGTGATATTGTGTTCTCTCTCCAACCCAACACATACTCTAGAGAGAGAGCTCGGGTTGCTTACGTCATTTCACTCCTTACTGGCCGGGCTCGAGAGTGGGGCACAGCTATCTGGGAGGCAAGGGCTGATTGTTCAAACAATTACCAGAACTTTAAAGAGGAGATGATTCGGGTTTTTGACCGTTCAGTTTTTGGTAGGGAGGCTTCTAGGGCCCTGGCTTCCCTATGCCAAGGTGATCGATCCATAACGGATTACTCTATAGAGTTTCGCACTCTTGCTGCCTCTAGTGACTGGAACGAGCCGGCGCTGCTCGCTCGTTTTCTGGAGGGACTCCACGCAGTGGTTAAAGATGAGATTCTCTCCCGGGAGGTTCCTTCCAGTGTGGACTCTTTGATTGCTCTCGCCATCCGCATAGAACGACGGGTAGATCTTCGTCACCAAGCTCGTGGAAGAGAGCTCGCGTCAACGGTGTTTCCCTGCTTCGCATCGCAACCATCTCCCTCCTCTGGCTCAGAGACTGAGCCCATGCAGCTGGGAGGTATTCGCATCTCGACTAAGGAGAGGGAACGGAGGATCACCAACCGCCTGTGCCTCTGGCGGATTTGATGGACATTTTGTCAATTCATGTCCAGTAAAGCCAGAGCTCATCAGTAAGCGGAGGGCTACTGGTGAGCGCTACTACTCAGGTCTCTCCATCTAGATCCTGTACTACTATGTCGGTCCATCTACGCTGGACCGGTTCGGGTGCTACATGCAGTGCCTTGATAGACTCTGGGGCTGAGGGTTGTTTCATGGACGAAGCATGGGCTCGGAAACATGACATTCCTTTCAGACAGTTAGACAAGCCTACGCCCATGTTCGCCTTAGATGGTAGTCATCTTCCCAGTATCAGATTTGAGACACTACCTTTAACCCTCACAGTATCTGGTAACCACAGTGAGACTATTTCTTTTTTGATTTTTCGTTCACCTTTTACACCTGTTGTTTTGGGTCATCCCTGGCTAGTATGTCATAATCCTTCTATTAATTGGTCTAGTAATTCTATCCTATCCTGGAACGTTTCTTGTCATGTGAAGTGTTTAATGTCTGCCATCCTCCCATTTCTTCTGTCCCCACTTCTCAGGAGGAACCTGGCGATTTGACAGGAGTGCCGGAGGAATATCATGATCTGCGCACGGTCTTCAGTCGGTCCCGAGCCAACTCCCTTCCTCCTCACCGGTCGTATGATTGTAGTATTGATCTCCTTCCGGGGACCACTCCTCCTCGGGGTAGACTATACTCTCTGTCGGCTCCCGAACGTAAGGCTCTCGAGGATTATTTGTCTGTGTCTCTTGACGCCGGTACCATAGTGCCTTCTTCCTCTCCGGCCGGGGCGGGGTTTTTTTTGTTAAGAAAAGGACGGTACTCTGCGCCCCTGCGTGATTATCGAGGGCTGAATGGCATAACGGTTAAGAATCGTTATCCGCTTCCCCTTATGTCATCAGCCTTCGAGATTCTGCAGGGAGCCATGTGCTTTACTAAGTTGGACCATCGTAACGCTTACCATCTCGTGCGCATCAGAGAGGGGGACGAGTGGAAAACGGCGTTTAACACTCCGTTAGGGCATTTTGAGTACCGGGTTCTGCCGTTTGGTCTTGCCAATGCGCCAGCTGTTTTTCAGGCATTAGTTAATGATGTTCTGAGAGACATGCTGAACATCTTTGTTTTTGTCTACCTTGACGATATCCTGATTTTTCACCGTCACTCGAGATTCATGTTCAGCACGTTCGACGTGTTCTCCAGCGCCTTTTAGAGAATTGTCTCTACGTGAAGGCTGAGAAGTGCTCTTTTCATGTCTCCTCCGTTACTTTTCTCGGTTCCGTTATTTCCGCTGAAGGCATTCAGATGGATTCCGCTAAGGTCCAAGCTGTCAGTGAGTGGCCCGTTCCAAGGTCACGTGTCGAGTTGCAGCGCTTTCTAGGTTTCGCTAATTTCTATCGGCGTTTCATTCGTAATTTCGGTCAAGTTGCTGCCCCTCTCACAGCTCTTACTTCTGTCAAGACGTGTTTTAAGTGGTCCGGTTCCGCCCAGGGAGCTTTTGATCTTCTAAAAGAACGTTTTACGTCCGCTCCTATCCTCGTTACTCCTGACGTCACTAGACAATTCATTGTCGAGGTTGACGCTTCAGAGGTAGGCGTGGGAGCCATTCTATCCCAGCGCTTCCAGTCTGACGATAAGGTTCATCCTTGCGCTTATTTTTCTCATCGCCTGTCGCCATCTGAACGCAACTATGATGTGGGTAACCGCGAACTGCTCGCCATCCGCTTAGCCCTAGGCGAATGGCGACAGTGGTTGGAGGGGGCGACCGTTCCTTTGTCGTTTGGACAGACCATAAGAACCTTGAGTACATCCGTTCTGCCAAACGACTTAATGCTCGTCAAGCTCGTTGGGCGTTATTTTTCGCTCGTTTCGAGTTTGTGATTTCATACCGTCCGGGTAGCAAGAACACCAAGCCTGATGCCTTATCCCGTCTTTTTTAGTTCTTCTGTGGCTTCTACTGATCCCGAGGGATTCTTCCTTATGGGCGTGTTGTCGGGTTGACAGTCTGGGGAATTGAAAGACAGGTTAAGCAAGCACTCACGCACACTGCGTCGCCGCGCGCTTGTCCTAGTAACCTTCTTTTCGTTCCTGTTTCCACTCGTCTGGCTGTTCTTCAGTGGGCTCACTCTGCCAAGTTAGCTGGTCATCCCGGTGTTTGAGGCACTCTTGCTTCTATTCGCCAGCGCTTTTGGTGGCCGACTCAGGAGCGTGACACGCGCCGTTTCGTGGCTGCTTGTTCGGACTGCGCGCATACTAAGTCAGGTAACTCTCCTCCTGCCGGTCGTCTCAGACCGCTCCCCATTCCTTCTCGACCATGGTCTCACATCGCCCTAGACTTCATTACCGGTCTGCCTTTGTCTGCGGGGAAGACTGTGATTCTTACGGTTGTCGATAGGTTCTCTAAGGCGGCACATTTCATTCCTCTCGCTAAACTTCCTTCCGCTAAGGAGACGGCACAAATCATCATCGAGAATGTGTTCAGAATTCATGGCCTCCCGTTAGACGCCGTTTCAGACAGAGGTCCGCAATTCACGTCACAGTTTTGGAGGGAGTTTTGTCGTTTGATTGGTGCGTCCGTCAGTCTCTCTTCCGGGTTTCATCCCCAGTCTAACGGTCAAGCAGAGAGGGCCAATCAGACGATTGGTCGCATACTACGCAGCCTTTCTTTCAGAAACCCTGCGTCTTGGGCAGAACAGCTCCCCTGGGCAGAATACGCTCACAACTCGCTTCCTTCGTCTGCTACCGGGTTATCTCCGTTTCAGAGTAGTCTGGGTTACCAGCCTCCTCTGTTCTCATCCCAGCTTGCCGAGTCCAGCGTTCCCTCCGCTCAAGCGTTTGTCCAACGTTGTGAGCGCACCTGGAGGAGGGTGAGGTCTGCACTTTGCCGTTACAGGGCACAGACTGTGAGAGCCGCCAATAAACGTAGGATTAAGAGTCCAAGGTATTGTTGCGGCCAGAGAGTGTGGCTTTCCACTCGCAACCTTCCTCTTACGACAGCTTCTCGTAAGTTGACTCCGCGGTTCATTGGTCCGTTCCGTGTCTCCCAGGTCGTCAATCCTGTCGCTGTGCGACACATCTTCCGCGACATCTTCGTCGCGTCCATCCTGTCTTCCATGTCTCCTGTGTCAAGCCCTTTCTTCGCACCCCCGTTCGTCTTCCCCCCTCCCGTCCTTGTCGAGAGCGCACCTATTTACAAGGTACGTAGGATCATGGACATGCGTTCTCGGGGACGGGGTCACCAATACTTAGTGGATTGGGAGGGTTACGGTCCTGAGGAGAGGAGTTGGGTTCCGTCTCGGGGCGTGCTGGACCGTTCACTTATTGATGATTTCCTCCATTGCCCAGGATTCCTCCTCGAGTGCGCCAGGAGGTGCTCGGTGAGTGGGGGTACTGTCATGTTTTGTCTTATATTGTCTTGTCATTTTGCTTTTCCTTCTGTTCGTTTTCCCCCTGCTGGTCTTTTTTTTTTAGGTTCGTTCCCCTTTTTCTCTCTCTCTCCCTCTCTCTCTTCTCCCTATCGTTCCGTTCCTGCTCCCAGCTGTTCCTATTCCCCTAATCAATCATTTAGTCTTCCCACACCTGTTCCCTATCTTTTCCCCTGATTAGAGTCCCTATTTCTCCCCTTGTTTTCCGTTTCTGTCCTGTCGGATCCTTGTATATTGTTCACCGTGCTGTGTCTTTGTATCGCCCTGTCGTGTCGTGTTTCCCTCAGATGCTGCGTGGTGAGCAGGTGTCTGAGTCTGCTACGGTCAAGTGCCTTCCCGAGGCAACCTGCAGTTTATTATCGAGTCTCCAGTCAGTTCTCGTGATTACGAGTGAAATTGTTTTTATGCTTTATTTACCGCTCCGATTTGTCTAGGAGTATTGCTATTTCCTTAAACTGGATTAAAGACTCTGTTTTCGCCAAGTCGCTTTTGGGTCCTCATTCACCTGCATAACAGACTTATGGTTATTGGTTGTGGTAATTGGTTGCACCATATCTTATTTAGGGGCTTCATAGCAAAGGAGGCGAATACATATACACGCACCACTTTTCCATTTTAGAATTTTGTTAAACAAGGTATTTGAAATCCAAATAAAAATCCATTTAAATTACAGGTTGTAATGCAACAAAATAGGAAAAACGCCAAGGGGGTGAATACTTTTGCAAGGCACTGTATAGAGTTATAAGAGTTTGTGGTCCACCCTTCTCCTGATAATGATTAATTGCTTGGAGTGCAGACTTTTGCTCAAGCCATACTGTAACACATCTGATTTAGCTAATCAAGGTCCTAATAATTTGTAGTTATTTCGGTAGAGCATGGCGTGAGCAAAAGCCTGCACACCACTACCAGCTGATGGCACTGTTTGACAACTTATTTCCGAGAAGAAGTCTTGTTTTCAGAACACACACTCAGATATAATGTTTGCCTCTCCATAAGTGTTGCGACTGCCGCTGAGAGGAAGATGGAGGATGATTGGTGGATAAATGAGAAATGAACAGGAACATTTCAACCTTCATACCTGTGTGTGTCTCCTTTCAATAACCACAAATATCACTGCGGCTGCCTCTAATCCAACACAATTAGATGTCAACAGACCATTATTGCGTTTCAAATGCCATTGGTGTCGATCATTAAGATA
The DNA here is from genome assembly GCF_021184085.1 of Oncorhynchus gorbuscha. NCBI lineage: Eukaryota > Metazoa > Chordata > Actinopteri > Salmoniformes > Salmonidae > Oncorhynchus > Oncorhynchus gorbuscha. The sequence continues at coordinate 42,650,275 of NC_060196.1, read as the reverse complement.
ATGTGTGTAAAGTTTCATAATATTTGAATAACATTCTATAAGTCATTGAGATCAAACTGTACCTGAGGAATGGTGAAACTTGTTTTCAGTAATGTGAACGGAAATGATTTTGTGTCAGATTTGAGTTCCTTTAAAGAAAAGAGAAAGAGATAAAAGGGGTTAGAGATGGGGAGGGGGAGAGAGAAAAGGGGTAAGAGATGGGGAGGGGGAGAGAGAGAAAGAGATAAAGGGGTTAGAGATGGGGAGGGGGAGATAGAAAGACTTAAAAGGGGTTAGAGATGGGGAGGGGGAGATAGAAAGAGATAAAAGGGGTTAGAGATGGGGAGGGGAGAGAGAAAAAGGGGTTAGAGATGGGGAGGGGGAGAGAGAAAGATAAAAGGGGTTAGAGATGGGGAGGGGGAGAGAAAAAAAGGGGTTAGAGATGGGGAGGGGGAGAGAGAAAGAGATAAAAGGGGTTAGAGATGGGGAGGGGGAGAGAGAAAAGGGGTTAGAGATGGGGAGGGGGAGAGAGAAAAGGGGTTAGAGATGGGGAGGGGGAGAGAAAAGGGGTTAGAGATGGGGAGGGGGAAAGAGAAAGAGATAAAAGGGGTTAGAGATGGGGAGGGGGAGAGAGAAAAGGGGTTAGAGATGGGGAGGGGAGAGAGAAAAGGGGTTAGAGATGGGTAGGGGGAGAGAGAAAGAGATAAAAGGGGTTAGAGATGGGGAGGGGGAGAGAGAAAGAGATAAAAGGGGTTAGAGATGGGGAGGGGGAGAGAGAAAAGGGGTTAGAGATGGGGAGGGGGAGAGAGAAAGAGATAAAAGGGGTTAGAGATGGGGAGGGGGAGAGAGAGGGGTTAGAGATGGGGAGGGGAGAGAAAAGAGATAAAAGGGGTTAGAGATGGGGAGGGGGAGAGAGAAAAGGGGTTAGAGATGGGGAGGGGGAGAGAGAAAGAGATAAAAGGGGTTAGAGATGGGGAGGGGGAGAGAGAAAAGGGGGTTAGAGATGGGGAGGAGGAGAGAGAAAGAGATAAAAGGGGTTAGAGATGGGGAGGGGGAGATAGAAAGAGATAAAAGGGGTTAGAAATGGGGAGGGGGAGAGAGAAAAGGGGTTAGAGATGGGGAGGGAAGATAGAAAGAGATAAAAGGGGTTAGAGATGGGGAGGGGGAGATAGAAAGAGATAAAAGGGGTTAGAAATGGGGAGGGGGAGAGAGAAAGAGAGAAAGATAAAGGGGATACAGGAAGAGTAAGAGAGAGTGAGGGAGAATAAGAAAAAGAGAGAAAAAGAAAGAGAGATGGGGAGAGTGATTGCCAGAGACAGAGAGATGTTGTGTATCGGACTGAAGTGAGTTTGGATTGATGAGCAATTCTCCAGGGTATTAGCAGTCTGAACGCTGGACTGAATGTTTCTTAAGCTTTTGAAGACTAACTCCGACAGAGAGCGAGAGAGTGTGAGTATGTGTGAGTGTGTGTGCGTGTCTGTGCGTGTCTGTGCGAAGATAGGTATTTGATGTCCAAACGCTGCACTAAGTATTTTTTATGCTATCTTCCAGATGAAGTGATGGCAGTGATGAAGTGATGGCAGTGATGAAGTGATGGCAGTGATGAAGTGATGGCAGTGATGAAGTGATGGCAGTAATGAAGTGATGGCAGTGATGAAGTGATGGCAGTGATGAAGTGATGGCAGTGATGAAGTGATGGCAGTGATGAAGTGATGGCAGTGATGAAGTGATGGCAGTGATGAAGTGATGGCATACATTTACCCCTGTCTCCAATCCTAACACACCTGAGCCATTACCTGTCGAAGATGTGAAGAATACTTTTTGGTCTGATGTGTGTAATGATGAATATCCTGATGCTACACTTGAAGCATATATGAAACTGCTTCTTCTGGTTATGGATAAGCTTGCGCTCATCAAGAAACTGACTGTCAGAACTGCCAAATCCCCGTGAATAGATGATGAATTGAAAAACTGTATGGCTGAGAGCGATGAGGCAAAGGGAATAGCAAATACGTCTGAAACACAGCAGACTGGCAAACATACAGTCAATAGAGAAATAACATAGATCTACAAAAAGAAGAAGAAACTACACTATGGAACAAAGTTGGATGATATAAAAAATGAAATAGTAAAAAATCTCTGGAGTAATTTAAATAATTCTAGGCAAAAAAAGCAAACTCGGCTCCATCCTTCATTGTGGGAGATGCCTTGTTCATAGCAAATCCCTTTGATATTGCCAATCACTTTAGTAACTTTTTTGAGCCTTCATGTTCATGCATAATGGACCAAGTAATGAAAGACCAGCACTGTAGTGGAGAGTTCCACAAAGTGGGTGTGGAAGAGGTATATCCTTTTTTGCTATCTATAAATAAGGACAAACCACCTGGTACCGACAACTTGGATGGTAAATTGCTGAAGTTGGTAGCAGAATACCCTCCTGTTTGCCACATCTGCAATTTAAGCCTAGAAGACTGTGTTCCCTCAGACATGGAGGGAGGGAAAGGTCATTCCACTACCCAAGAATAGCAGAGCACCCTTTAATGGTTCAAACAGTTGACCAATCAGCCTGTTACAAGTGCTTAGCAAACTTTAGGAAAAAATTGTGTTTGATCAAATATAAAGGTGTTTTACAGAAAACGAACAAGACTTTCAGCATGCTTATAGGGAAAGGCACTCAACATGCTCGGCAATGACACAAATGACTGATAATTGTCTGAAAGAAATGGATAGTGCTGTGGAAAATGTTATTCAAAGATTCTGCCACCATCATAATAATAATTGTGGGAGCTGATTTGTAAGACTTCAGTGCAGCTTTTGATGTCATTGATCATAATCTATTGCTGAAAAAACGTAAGTGTTACGGATTTGCATCCTCTGCCTTATTATGGATTGAGAGTTACCTGTCTAATAGAACACTGTCTAATAGACGGTTTTCATTAATGGAAGCCTCTCATACAAATTGAGTTGAGTGTGGTGTACTGCAGGGCAGCTGACTAGGGCCATTGTTGTTTTCTGTTTTTACTAATGATCTTCCACTGACCTTGAATAAAGCTTGTGGGTCTATGTATGCTGACAACTCAACACTATACACTTCAGCTGCAACAGTAAAATAAATAACTGACACCTTTAACATATACCCAGTTTTAGAATGGGTAACAAGCAATAGGATAATAGCAGAGGCCGGGAAACGCACAGTACAAACACACACAATAATATTATTACGTGAAATATTATTACCCACACATATACAGGGCATTCATAAAGAAGTCAGACCCCTTCACTTTTTCCATATTTTGTTAAGTAACAGCCTTATTCTAAAATTGACAAAAAAAATAAAACTCATCTATCCACACATAATACCCCATAATGACTCGTATTTGAGCTCAGGTGCATCCTGTTTCCATTGATCATCCTTGAGATGTTTCTACGACTTGATTGGAGTCCACCTGTGGTAAATTCAATTGATTGGACACACACCTGTCTACATAAGGTCACACAGTTGACACTGCATGTCCGAGCAAAAACCAAGTCATGAGGTCGAAGGAATTCTCCATAGAGCTCCAGTTTGCGTGGCGAGAATCTGTCTCCTCACCACGCGCTCTCACCACTGGTGTCCCCCAGGGCTCTGTTCTTGGCCCTCTCCTATTCTCGCTATACACCAAGTCACTTGGCTCTGTCATAACCTCACATGGTCTCTCTTATCATTGCTATGCAGACGACACACAATTAATCTTCTCCTTTCCCCCTTCTTAAATGTAAGACGTTCTAGACAGGGAGGTGACCAAGAACCCGATGGTCACTGATGATGACCAGGTGGCGAATCGCATCTCTGCATGTCTGGCAGACATATCAGTGTGGATGACGGATCACCACCTCAAGCTGAACCTCGGCAAGACGGAGCTGCTCTTCCTCCCGGGGAAGGACTGCCCGTTCCATGATCTCGCCATCACGGTTGACAACTCCATTGTGTCCTCCTCCCAGAGCGCCAAGAACCTTGGCGTGATCCTGGACAACACCCTGTCGTTCTCAACCAACATCAAGGCGGTGGCCCGTTCCTGTAGGTTCATGCTCTACAACATCCGCAGAGTACGACCCTGCCTCACACAGGAAGCGGCGCAGGTCCTAATCCAGGCACTTGTCATCTCCCGTCTGGATTACTGCAACTCGCTGTTGGCTGGGCTCCCTGCCTGTGCCATTAAACCCCTTCAACTCATCCAGAACGCCGCAGCCCGTCTGGTGTTCAACCTTCCCAAGTTCTCTCACGTCACCCCGCTCCTCCGTTCTCTCCACTGGCTTCCAGTTGAAGCTCGCATCCGCTACAAGACCATGGTGCTTGCCTACGGAGCTGTGAGGGGAACGGCACCTCAGTACCTCCAGGCTCTGATCAGGCCCTACACCCAAACAAGGGCACTGCGTTCATCCACCTCTGGCCTGCTCGCCTCCCTACCACTGAGGAAGTACAGCTCCCGCTCAGCCCAGTCAAAACTGTTCGCTGCCCTGGCCCCCCAATGGTGGAACAAACTCCCTCACGACGCCAGGACAGCGGAGTCAATCAAAACCTTCCGGAGACACCTGAAACCCCACCTCTTTAAGGAATACCTAGGATAGGATAAGTAATCCCTCTCACCCCACCCCCCCTAAGTTTTAGATGCACTATTGTTAAGTGACTGTCCCACTGGATGTCATAAGGTGAATGCACCAATTTGTAAGTCGCTCTGGATAAGAGCGTCTGCTAAATGACTTAAATGTAAATGTAAATGTAAAGCTCCAAGACAGGATTGTGTCGATGCACAGATCTGGGGAAGGGTACCAAAACATTTCTCCAGCATTGAAGTCCCCCACATCACAGTGGCCTCCATCATTCTTAAATGTAAGACGTTTGGAACTACCAATACTCTTCCTAGAGCTGTCGCCCCGGCCAAACTGAGCAGTCAGGAGAGAAGGGCCAGGGAGGTGACCAAGAACCCGATGGTCACTCTGACAGATCCCCAGAGTTCCTCTGTGGAGATGGGAGAACCTTCCAGAAGGACAGCCATCTCTGCAGCACTTCACCAATCAGGATTTTATGGTAGAGAGGCCAGATTGAAGCCACTCCTCAGTAAAAGTCACATGACAGCCCGCTTGGAGTTTGTCTTAAGGCACCTAAAGACTTTCAGACCACGAGAAACAAGATTCTCTGGTTTGATGAAACCAAGATTGAACTCTTTGGCCTGAATGCTAAGCATCAAGTCTGGAGGAAACCTGGCACCATCCCTATGGTGAAGCATGGTGGTGGCAGCATCATGCTGTGGGGATGTTTTTCAGTGACCATGGACTGGGAAAGTAGTCAGGATCAATGAAAAGATGAACAAAGTACAGAGAGATCCTTGATGAAAACCTGCTCCAGAGCCCTCAGGACCTCCAGACTGAGGTGAAGGTTCACCTTCTAACAGCACAACAGCTGTAAACACACAGCCAAGAGAATGCAAGAGTGGCTTCGGGACAAGTCTGTGAATGTCCTTGAGTGGCCCTGCCAGAGCCCAGACTTGAACCCCATCGAACATCTCTGGAGAGACCTGAAAATAGCTCTGCTGCGACGCTCCCCATCCAACCTGACAGAGCTTAAGAGGATCTGCAGAGAAGAATGGGAGAAACTCCCCAAATACCAGTGGGCCAAGCTTGTGGCGTTATACCCAAGAAGACGCAAGGCTGTAAATTAAAACTGTCTCATCAAAACAAAATGCTAGCTTTCTATATTAAATGCATTCAAAGAAATGTTGTCTATTCTCATGTTCAGTTACCAGAAAATTGCAAAGAAAAATGCATTTCGGCCTACCTGAAATTAAGTGCAGTCGTCTGTCCTTCAGGGTAAACCTCTCGGGGACAGCATTGTGGAAGTCACAGTAAAACCCTATTTCCATTATTTTATTGGGAATGCACTCAGCAGGCCAACAGTCATGTGGGACTGGAGATGTGGGACTGGAGATGCATCCCTAAGGCCTCCTTCGGTTCCAGTTTCACACTGACACGAGTCACACACACAAACAGTAGCTGGTAGCACAGTTCTCCCACTCAGCACACAGATAGGCAGCTACCTCCATTAGGGCATCCAGCCAGTCAGAGAGCAGAATCCTCCCGCCGAGTGCGCCCCCATGCAGCAATACACATAGAATCATGTTTAGTCGAATCCATTTTGTAGAAGCCAAGGCTCAAGGCCGCATTTGGTAGTGGGAGAAGCCCCATTCCCATAATCTCCACAAAGCAAAAGTAAATGTCAATGTATTAAAGTATTAAATTTAAAGTATTAACTGCACAGTCCAGCACTCATTGTTCCCCTGCCCGACAGCTAGCAGTGAGGGAGATGGTGGTTGCCAGTCATAAATATAATAATGTCTTGTAGAGCTCTTGTATGCAGCCTCTGTCTGGCCTTCCCTTTCATTATACACTGAGTGTACAAAACATTCTGAACACCTGCTCTTTCCATGACATAGACTGACCAGGTGAATCCAGGAAGGGGCTATGGTAGGTGCCAGGTGCACCGGTTTGTGTGAAGAACTGCAAAGCTGCTTGGTTTTTCACGCTCAACAGTTTCCCATGTGTATCAAGAATGAACCACCACCCAAAGGACATCCAGCCAACTTGACACAACTCTGGGAAGCATTGAATCAACATGGGCCTGCATCCCTGTGGAATGCTTTTGATACCTTGTAGAGTCCATGCCCCAAAGAATTGAGGCTGTTCTGAGGGTAAAGGGGGGTGCAACTCAATATTAGGAAGGTGTTCCTAATGTTTGGTATTCTCAGTGTAGTTGACGTTTCACTCTACGAACCCTCTAAATGTAATGTTACATTATTCCAACTTTGGAAATGGTTTGTGGTGCAGTATAGTTTTCATTTTGTCAAGTTGTTTTTCATAGCTAGCTAGCTTCACCTCTGTTCTTTTCAAGGGATGCCACATTATGTAGACACCCCCAGATGTGCAGAGTTTACCCCAGGTTAACTACATAACATGTTCAAGTCAAATCAAAGTTTATTTGTCACGTGCGCCGAATATATCAAGTGTAGTAGAAATGCTTACTTACAAGCCCTAACCAATTGTGCAAAAAAAGGTATTAGGTGACCAATAGGTAAGTAAAGAAATAAAACAACAGTAAAAAGACAGGCTATATACAGTAGCGAGGCTATAAAAGTAGCGAGGCTACATACAGACACCGGTTAGTCAGGCTGCTTGAGGTAGTATGTACATGTAGATATAATTAAAGTGACTATGCATATATGATGAACAGAGAGTAGCAGTAGCGTAAAAGAGGGGTTGGCGGGACACAATGCAGATAGCCCGGTTAGCCAATGTGTAGGAGCACTGGTTGGTTGGGCCAATTGAGGTAGTATGTACATGAATGTATAGTTAAAGGGACTGTGCTTATATGATAGACAGAGAGTAGCAGCAGCGTAAAAGAGGGATTGGGGCACACAATGCAAATAGTCTGAGTAGCTATTTGATTACCTGTTCAGGAGTCTTATGGCTTTGGGGTAAAAACTATTGAGAAGCCTTTTTGTCCTAGACTTGGCACTCCGGTACCGCTTGCCGTGCGGTAGTAGAGAGAACAGTCTATGACTGGGGTGGCTGGGTGTCTTTGACAATTTTTAGGGCCTTCCTCTGACACCGCCTGGTGTAGAGGTCCTGGATGGCAGGCAGCTTAGCCCCAGTGATGTACTGGGCCGTACGCACTACCCTCTGTGGTGCTTTGCGGTCAGATGCTGAGCAATTGCCGTACCAGGCAGTGATGCAACCAGTCAGGATTCTCTCGATGTTGCAGCTGTAGAACCTTTTGAGAATCTCAGGACCCATGCCAAATATTTTTTGTTTCCTGAGGGGGAAAAGGCTTTGTCGTGCAATAGGCAATATGCATGCGCAAAATATATAAACCGCTCAATGCAACGAATGAAGCTACTTCAAGCTAGACAAAGCAGTGATGCCTATGCTGACCATGTCCATTAACAGTGACTGGAGTCAGGAACGGCCACGCGTGTCAACGATTTGCATGGATGAAAAGGAAGGCATGAATACATTGTTGCATTTCCTGAGGTTCTGATGCCGTTTTAGATTTTTAAAAACATTTATTTTGACCATAAAAGCCACCAGAATCATTGAGAAAAAAAACCTTAGATAATATATTTTTAAACATTTTTTAATTACATTTTAAAACATTTAAAAAAGCACTGCATACCCTGCCAATGTGGTCTCACAACCTGGTCTCAGAGTATTTTGTATTTTTCTCTATGTCAATCCAAGACATTCCCTTTAGTATGATATTTTATGTGTTATGTTTCATATGGTATGTACAATATTAATTTGTGGATCTCCATCATCCATTGCATATGATATGTTACAAATTACAATTGGTATGATATGTTACGAATTACAATTTGTATGATATGGGCGGCAGGTAGCCTAGTGGTTAGAGTGTTGGACTTGTAACCGGAAGATTGCAAGATCAAATCCCTGAGCTGATAAGGTAAAAATATGTCTTTCTGCCCCTGAACAAGGCAGTTAACCCACCAAGGATGTCATTGAAAATAAGAACTTGTTCTTAACTGACATGCCTAGTTAAATAAAGGCAAAATAATGTATGTTCTGAATATGCTAAATGTACAATATGTTACACTAATGTTAGGGCTAATGTTAGGAGTTCGTCACTCCCTGGGCTGTTTCACCTGTCTTATGCTTGTCTCCACCCCCACCAGGTGTCTCCCATTATCCCCTGTGTATTTACTGCTGGGTTTTTTGTTTGCCTGTTGTCAAGTCGTACGAGCGTGTTTCACGTTTTTCCTGTTCTCAAGTTTTTGTTTTCTAATGTTCCTTTCTGTCTGTCTGTCTGTCTGTCTGTCTGTCTGTCTGTCTGTCTGTCTGTCTGTCTGTCTGTCTGTCTGTCTGTCTGTCTGTCTGTCTGTCTGTCTGTCTGTCTGTCTGTCTGTCTGTCAATCCTGAGCCTGCCAACCTGCCGTCCTATACCTGCCTGACTCTGACCTGGTTTATGAACCACTGCCTGCTCTCGACCTGCCTTTTCCCGTCCCCCTTTGTTATAATAAATATTGTGTGAATCGTACTATCCGCCTCCTGTGTCTGCATCTGGGTCTTATCCTGAATCGTGATAGTACACACTTCCTCAGGGAGAAGGATGAAGTGTCCACTAGACGATGATCAGTGTGTTATGTTTCCTCTCCTAATGATGGAGGTGAGGATTGGGGAGGGTAAACTGATCCTAGATCTGTTGTTAGCAGCTCCTCAGGGAATTCTGTTTACACTCAGTCCTCACATCTCTCCGTAAAGACCTCATCACACCACCTGAATAATTCACTAGTTTTACCAACACACACACACACACTACACATATTTTCCTTCAGTTAAATGATTTAATAAGTTAGCCTAAAACATCTCAAATTGTCTAATGATTAGATATAGGGTCTAGATTGCTCTGCTTTATGGGGTTGACAGCAGCAGTCAGAGCATGTGATACTGACTGGACTGGCTGAACTGTACAGGACCGTATCCCACTTTAAAGCTCTCACAGCACTTTGCATTCAGAGGAGTCCTAACTAATTCCTCAGTAACAGAAAGACCCTGAGACTTTTTCACTTTAAATGTAAAAACAAAAAAACAAACCAAATAACTACAGTGGGGTCTGAAATTGTTGACACCCTTGATAAAGATTAGCAATAATTGTTTATTTAATTTAATTTAACTAGGCAAGTCATTTAAGATCAAATTCTTATTTACAATGATGGCCTACCAAAAGGCTTCCTGTGGGGCGGTGGCTGGGATTTTTTTTTTAAATATATATATTTTTTAAATTAAAAATATAGGACAAAACACAAGAGAGACAACACAACACTACATAAAGAGAGTTCTAAGACAACAACATTGCATGGAAGCAACACATGACAACACAGCATGGCAGCAACACATGACAACACAGCATGGTAGCAACATATAACAACATGGTAGCAACACGATATGTCAGTAGCACAACATGGTAGCAGCACAAAACAGGGTACACACATTATTGGGCACATAACAAATTGACTAATAATATAATAATTATTTTAGCAAAAATGCTTATCTTTAATTTACAATATGTAGAATATATGATAATAGAAAGGTTCAGTACTTTTGTGAAGCATCACAGCACAGTTGAACAATATATGGCAAATAGAAATCCAAAATGGATGGTGTTAAGAGATGGATGGGAGGGGATGAATGGAGCTGAAAGGTGGGACTAATAGCAACAAGATAACAAATGTAAAACATACGGGGTCTGTCAAATGTATACAACTTATAGAGACATACCCCAAGCGACTTATAGCTGTAATCGCACCAAAAGGTGGCGCTACAAAGTATTAACTTAAGGGGGCTGAATAATTTTGCACGCCCAATTTTTCAGTTTTTGATTTGTTAAAAAAGTTTGAAATATCCAATAAATGTCGTTCCACTTCATGATTGTGTCCCACTTGTTGTTGATTCTTCACAAAAAAAGAACGTTTTTTATCTTTATGTTTGAAGCCTGAAATGTGGCAAAAGGTCGCAAAGTTCAAGGGGGCCGAATACCTTCGCACTGCACATATGTGTATGTATGTATAAATATGAATGTTTATGTGTGTATATATATATACAGTGGGGAGAACAAGTATTTGATACACTACCGATTTTGCAGGTATTCCTACTTACAAAGCATGTAGAGGTCTGTAATTTTTTATCATCGGTACACTTCAACTGTGAGAGACGGAATCTAAAACCAAAAATCCAGAAAATCACATTGTATGATTTTTAAGTAATTAATTTGTTCTCCCCACTGTATGTATATGGGTATGTGTATGTATATGTGTATTTAGATATATATATTTACCCCCAAAATATATGAGGGATTGGAAATGATGCAGATAATTACATTGATGGAAGCAACAATCTATCAGCAATATTAAAGCTGATCCACCCCTTGAAAAGAAAAATTAATATATATATATAATTGGGCACAGACAACAGTAAAAAGGGCAAGAAGGTAGAGACAACAATTACATTACACAAAGCAGCTACAACTGTCAGTGTCCATGATTGTTTCTTTGAATGAAGAGATAAAACTGTCCAGTTTAAGTGTTTGTTGCAGGTCATTCCAGTCACTAGCTGCAGTGAACTGAAAAGACGAGCGACCCAAGGATGTGTGTGCTTTGGGGAGTGTATAAAATGACTGTATAAAATAAATAATTCAAATACTGAGCTATATTGCATGTATTTTATACTAACACAAATGCTCAGAGAAAGAGATTAAAATGTTTTGTGCCGAATAAATAACTGATTATGTCATTTTGGAGCCACTTTTATTGTAAATTAGAATAGGATATGTTTCTAAAAACTTCTACATTAATGTGTATGCTACCATAAGTACGGATAATCAGGAATTAATTGTGAATAATGATGAATGAGAAAGTGACAGAGGTTCAAAGATCATACAGCCAAGACATGCTACAATTACCATGTCTTGGAGTTATGATATTCGACCCTCTGTAACTTTGTCACTGATAATTATTCCTGAGTGAGAAAGTTTTATTTTATATCATCATTATTGCATATCTTTATCAAGCGTGTTAATCATTTCGGGCCCCACCAATACTGTACATACACAATGACTATTTTTTAACAATTTCCACTGAATTCTTTTACATTTACTCAAATAAAAGTACAGTGTGTCAAATTTGGGAACAGAATGAATGAAATCTCCCTCCATTTTTAATGTGACCTGCAGAAAGAATGGGGTGTCACTTATGACATCAAATCAAAGTTTATTTGTCACATGCCCTGACAAAAACACGTGTGGACCTTACAGTGAAATGCTTACTTACAGGCTCTCACCAATAGTGCAAAAAAGGTATTAGGTGAACAATAGGTAGGTAAAGAAATTAAACAACAGTAAAAAGACAGGCTATATACAGTAGCGAGGCTATAAAAGTAGCGAGGCTACCAGTTAGTAAGGCTTATTGAGGTAGTATGTACATGTACAGTGGGGCAAAAAAGTATTTAGTCAGCCACCAATTGTGCAAGTTACCCACTTAAAAAGATGAGAGGCCTGTCATTTTCTTCATAGGTACACTTCAACCATGACAGACAAAATTAGAAAGAAAATACAGAAAATCACATTGTAGGATTTTTAATTTATTTATTTGCAAATTATGGTGGAAAATAAGGTCTATTCCTTAATAAAACATTAAAAAAACAGACTCTTAGCTTTCATTTGCAACCAAATGTAATGTTCTCTTATGAACTTCACGTTAATGTTCAAAGGGCTCTTTACATGGAAATGCCCTTCTTTGAAATTCTCTCTTGGACATCTGAACCATTATCACTGAAGCATTTAATCTCACGCCATGTACCACCAATGTAGGCCTATTGCGGTGGTTCCCAAACTGTGGGTCAGGACCCACTTGTGGTTCGCAGCAGGTGTCCATGTGGGTTGTGGGATGACATTAACCACATGTTTTAATATATACATTTTCTGGATAGAAAAACCCTTTCAGTGTAAACTTAAATGACTAAAACCAAATAGAAACTATGTAGAAAAGATAATGGAGCTATATATTTTTCAATAATAGCCTATAATCTTTGAACATTTACAATCAACAAAATTGCAGCTACACCATCAGGCCTCCATTGATTTTGTTATGTTTGACCATAAGAACAATGCATTAGCCATGTACAATCCATAGAATTGTATGGAATTATCTTTTAGTCTGCAACATGGCAGGATGTATAGGATTGCAGGAGATTAGCTATGAAAGGGCAGAATGTTCTCTCCACTGCCTAGATAATATTTGTTACTTATTCTTTGGTCTGTGTATGTTTTTTCACTGCTCAACCCTTAGGAGGGACTGCGACTCGAAAGACACCTCAATTGGTGGGTCAGGAAGCAAAAAAGTTTGGGAACGTCTGGGCTGTAATACCCATTGCTGAATATCTATTATAGCAGTGATGTGCTGTACTTCTGTCTATTCTTCTACTTGTCATGGACTACTCTCTGTCCTGAGGTGAATAAGTGAATATGTTCTTCACATTTCATCTCTGTCCATTTCTCTTCATTCCCTCAGCTCTGTCAATATTTACCAGATATGTCCCGGTTCTCTGTCTCAGCTCTGTCAATATTTACCAGATATGTCCCGGTTCTCTGTCTCAGCTCTGTCAATATTTACCAGATATTTACCTGTTCTCTGTCTCAGCTGTCAGTATTTACCAGATATGTCCCGGTTCTCTGTCTCAGCTCTGTCAATATTTACCAGATATGTCCCGGTTCTCTGTCTCAGCTCTGTCAATATTTACCAGATATTTACCTGTTCTCTGTCTCAGCTGTCAGTATTTACCAGATATGTCCCGGTTCTCTGTCTCAGCTCTGTCAATATTTACCAGATATTTACCTGTTCTCTGTCTCAGCTGTCAGTATTTACCAGATATGTACCGGTTCTCTGTCTCAGCTCTGTCAATATTTACCAGATATGTACCGGTTCTCTGTCTCAGCTCTGTCAATATTTACCAGATATGTACCGGTTCTCTGTCTCAGCTCTGTCAATATTTACTAGATATGTACCGGTTCTCTGTCTCAGCTCTGTCAATATTTACCAGATATGTCCCGGTTCTCTGTCTCAGCTCTGTCAATATTTACCAGATATGTCCCGGTTCTCTGTCTCAGCTCTGTCAATATTTACCAGATATGTCCCGGTTCTCTGTCTCAGCTCTGTCAATATTTACCAGATATGTCCCGGTTCTCTGTCTCAGCTCTGTCAATATTTACCAGATATGTACCCGGTTCTCTGTCTCAGCTCTGTCAATATTTACCAGATATGTCCCGGTTCTCTGTCTCAGCTCTGTCAATATTTACCAGATATTTACCTGTTCTCTGTCTCAGCTGTCAGTATTTACCAGATATGTCCCGGTTCTCTGTCTCAGCTCTGTCAATATTTACCAGATATTTACCTGTTCTCTGTCTCAGCTGTCAGTATTTACCAGATATGTACCGGTTCTCTGTCTCAGCTCTGTCAATATTTACCAGATATGTACCGGTTCTCTGTCTCAGCTCTGTCAATATTTACCAGATATGTACCGGTTCTCTGTCTCAGCTCTGTCAATATTTACCTGTTCTCTGTCTCAGCTCTGTCAATATTTACTAGATATGTACCGGTTCTCTGTCTCAGCTCTGTCAATGTTTACCAGATATTTACCTGTTCTCTGTCTCAGCTCTGTCAATATTTACCAGATACGTCCCGGTTCTCTGTCTCAGCTCTGTCAATATTTACCAGATATGTACCGGTTCTCTGTCTCAGCTCTGTCAATATTTACTAGATATTTACCGGTTCTCTGTCTCAGCTCTGTCAATATTTACCAGATACGTCCCGGTTCTCTGTCTCAGCTCTGTTAATATTTACCAGATACGTCCCGGTTCTCTGTCTCAGCTCTGTCAATATTTACCAGATATGTACCGGTTCTCTGTCTCAGCTCTGTCAATATTTACTAGATATTTACCTGTTCTCTGTCTCAGCTCTGTCAATATTTACCAGATACGTCCCGGTTCTCTGTCTCAGCTCTGTTAATATTTACCAGATACGTCCCGGTTCTCTGTCTCAGCTCTGTCAATATTTACCAGATATGTACCGGTTCTCTGTCTCAGCTCTGTCAATATTTACCAGATATTTACCTGTTCTCTGTCTCAGCTCTGTTAATATTTACCAGATATGTCCCGGTTCTCTGTCTCAGCTCTGTCAATATTTACCTGTTCTCTGTCTCAGCTCTGTCAATATTTACCAGATATTTACCTGTTCTCTGTCTCAGCTCTGTCAATATTTACCTGATATTTACCGGTTCTCTGTCTCAGCTCTGTCAATATTTACCAGATATGTACCGGTTCTCTGTCTCAGCTCTGTTAATATTTACCAGATATGTCCCGGTTCTCTGTCTCAGCTCTGTCAATATTTACCTGTTCTCTGTCTCAGCTCTGTCAATATTTACCAGATATTTACCTGTTCTCTGTCTCAGCTCTGTCAATATTTACCTGATATTTACCGGTTCTCTGTCTCAGCTCTGTCAATATTTACCAGATATGTACCGGTTCTCTGTCTCAGCTCTGTCAATATTTACCAGATATTTACCTGTTCTCTGTCTCAGCTCTGTCAATATTTACTAGATATGTACCCGGTTCTCTGTCTCAGCTCTGTCAATATTTACTAGATATGTACCGGTTCTCTTTACATTACATTTACATTTAAGTCATTTAGCAGACGCTCTTATCCAGAGCGACTTACAAATTGGTGCATTCACCTTATGACATCCAGTGGGACAGTCACTTAACAATAGTGCATCTAAAACTTGGGGGGGGTGGGGTGAGAGGGATTACTTAACCTATCCTAAGTATTCCTTAAAGAGGTGGGGTTTCAGGTGTCTCCGGAAGGTGGTGATTGACTCCGCTGTCCTGGCGTCGTGAGGGAGTTTGTTCCACCATTGGGGGGCCAGGGCAGCGAACAGTTTTGACTGGGCTGAGAGGGAGCTGTACTTCCTCAGTGGTAGGGAGGCGAGCAGGCCAGAGGTGGATGAACGCAGTGCCCTTGTTTGGGTGTAGGGCCTGATCAGAGCCTGGAGGTACTGAGGTGCCGTTCCCCTCACAGCTCCGTAGGCAAGCACCATGGTCTTGTAGCGGATGCGAGCTTCAACTGGAAGCCAGTGGAGAGAACGGAGGAGCGGGGTGACGTGAGAGAACTTGGGAAGGTTGAACACCAGACGGGCTGCGGCGTTCTGGATGAGTTGAAGGGGTTTAATGGCACAGGCAGGGAGCCCAGCCAACAGCGAGTTGCAGTAATCCAGACGGGAGATGACAAGTGCCTGGATTAGGACCTGCGCCGCTTCCTGTGTGAGGCAGGGTCGTACTCTGCGGATGTTGTAGAGCATGAACCTACAGGAACGGGCCACCGCCTTGATGTTAGTTGAGAATGACAGGGTGTTGTCCAGGATCACGCCAAGGTTCTTGGCGCTCTGGGAGGAGGACACAATGGAGTTGTCGACCGTGATGGCGAGATCATGGAACGGGCAGTCCTTCCCCGGGAGGAAGAGCAGCTCCGTCTTGCCGAGGTTCAGCTTGAGGTGGTGATCCGTCATCCACACTGATATGTCTGCCAGACATGCAGAGATGCGATTCGTCACCTGGTCATCAGAAGGGGGAAAGGAGAAGATTAATTGTGTGTCGTCTGCATAGCAATGATAAGAGAGACCATGTGAGGTTATGACAGAGCCAAGTGACTTGGTGTATAGCGAGAATAGGAGAGGGCCAAGAACAGAGCCCTGGGGGACACCAGTGGTGAGAGCGCGTGGTGAGGAGACAGATTCTCGCCACGCCACCTGGTAGGAGCGACCTGTCAGGTAGGACGCAATCCAAGCGTGGGCCGCGCCGGAGATGCCCAACTCGGAGAGGGTGGAGAGGAGGATCTGATGGTTCACAGTATCGAAGGCAGCCGATAGATCTAGAAGGATGAGAGCAGAGGAGAGAGAGTTAGCTTTAGCAGTGCGGAGCGCCTCCGTGATACAGAGGAGAGCAGTCTCAGTTGAATGACTAGTCTTGAAACCTGACTGATTTGGATCAAGAAGGTCATTCAGAGAGAGATAGCGGGAGAGCTGGCCAAGGACGGCACGTTCAAGAGTTTTGGAGAGAAAAGAAAGAAGGGATACTGGTCTGTAATTGTTGACATCGGAGGGATCGAGTGTAGGTTTTTTCAGAAGGGGTGCAACTCTCGCTCTCTTGAAGACGGAAGGGACGTAGCCAACGGTCAGGGATGAGTTGATGAGCGAGGTGAGGTAAGGGAGAAGGTCTCCGGAAATGGTCTGGAGAAGAGAGGAGGGGATAGGGTCAAGCGGGCAGGTTGTTGGGCGGCCGGCCGTCACAAGACGCGAGATTTCATCTGGAGAGAGAGGGGAGAAAGAGGTCAGAGCACAGGGTAGGGCAGTGTGAGCAGAACCAGCGGTGTCGTTTGACTTAGCAAACGAGGATCGGATGTCGTCGACCTTCTTTTCAAAATGGTTGACGAAGTCATCTGCAGAGAGGGAGGAGGGGGGGGGGCGGAGGATTCAGGAGGGAGGAGAAGGTGGCAAAGAGCTTCCTAGGGTTAGAGGCAGATGCTTGGAATTTAGCGTGGTAGAAAGTGGCTTTAGCAGCAGAGACAGAGGAGGAAAATGTAGAGAGGAGGGAGTGAAAGGATGCCAGGTCCGCAGGGAGGCGAGTTTTCCTCCATTTCCGCTCGGCTGCCCGGAGCCCTGTTCTGTGAGCTCGCAATGAGTCATCGAGCCACGGAGCGGGAGGGAGGACCGAGCCGGCCTGGAGGATAGGGGACATAGAGAGTCAATGGATGCAGAGAGGGAGGAGAGGAGGGTTGAGGAGGCAGAATCAGGAGATAGGTGGGAGAAGGTTTGAGCGGAGGGAAGAGATGATAGGATGGAAGAGGAGAGAGTAGCGGGGGAGAGAGAGCGAAGGTTGGGACGGCGCGATACCATCCGAGTAGGGGCAGTGTGGGAGGTGTTGGATGAGAGCGAGAGGGAAAAGGATACAAGGCAGTGGTCGGAGACTTGGAGGGGAGTTGCAGTGAGGTTAGTGGAAGAACAGCATCTAGTAAAGATGAGGTCGAGCGTATTGCCTGCCTTGTGAGTAGGGGGGAAGGTGAGAGGGTGAGGTCAAAAGAGGAGAGGAGTGGAAAGAAGGAGGCAGAGAGGAAAGAGTCAAAGGTAGACGTGGGGAGGTTAAAGTCGCCCAGAACTGTGAGAGGTGAGCCGTCCTCAGGAAAGGAGCTTATCAAGGCATCAAGCTCATTGATGAACTCTCCGAGGGAACCTGGAGGGCGATAAATGATAAGGATGTTAAGCTTGAAAGGGCTAGTAACTGTGACAGCATGGAATTCAAAGGAGGCGATAGACAGATGGGTAAGGGGAGAAAGAGAGAATGACCACTTGGGAGAGATGAGGATCCCGGTGCCACCACCCCGCTGACCAGACGCTCTCGGGGTGTGCGAGAACACGTGGGCGGACGAAGAGAGAGCAGTAGGAGTAGCAGTGTTGTCTGTGGTGATCCATGTTTCCGTCAGTGCCAAGAAGTCGAGGGACTGGAGGGAGGCATAGGCTGAGATGAACTCTGCCTTGTTGACCGCAGATTGGCAGTTCCAAAGGCTACCGGAGACCTGGAACTCCACGTGGGTCGTGCGCGCTGGGACCACCAGAGTAGGGTGGCCGCGGCCACGCGGTGTGGAGCGTTTGTATGGTCTGTGCAGAGAGGAGAGAACAGGGATAAACAGACACATAGTTGACAGGCTACAGAAGAGGCTACGCTAATGCAAAGGAGATTGGAATGACAAGTGGACTACACGTCTCGAATGTTCAGAAAGTTAAGCTACGTAGCAAGAATCTTATTGACTAAAATGATTAAAATTATACAGTACTGCTGAAGTAGGCCAGCTGGCAGTGGGTGCGTTGTTGACACTACACTAATCAAGTCGTTCCGTTGAGTGTAATAGTTTCTGCAATGTTGCTATTCGGGGGCTAGCAGGCTAGCTAGCAGTGTTGTTTACGTTACGTTGCGTTAAAAGAACGACAATAGATGGCTAGCGAACCTAGAAAATCGCTCTAGACTACCCAATTATCTTTGATACAAAGACGGCTATGTAGCTAGCTAAGTAGCTAGCTACGATCAAACAAATCAAACCGTTGTACTGTAATGAAATGAAGTGAAAAAGTGATACAACCTGTGAATGCGACCGGGTAGTTGAGTTCTATACAGAAGACGTTGGCTAGCGTTGGCTAGCTGTTGGCTAGCTAGCAGAGTTGGCTAGCTAGCAGAGTCACCTACGTTAAGGACGACAAATAGCTGGCTAGCTAACCTCGGTAAATTAAGATAATCACTCTAAGACTACACACTCTAAACCTAAACAACACAATTATCTTGGATACGATGATACGAAGACAGCAAAGACAGCTATGTAGGTAGCTAACACTAAACTAATCAAGTCGTTCAGTTGAGTGTAATAGTTTCTCAGTGCAGCTAATCAGTGGACGTTAGCTAGCTGGCTAGTGAAGACTACGTTAGGACGGCGAAATACGATAATTACGCAATTATCTTTGATACAAAGACGGCTATGTAGCTAGCTGAGAAGAAATTGCTAAGATAAGACAAATCAAACCGTTGTGATATAATGAAATATAATGAAAAAGTTATACTACCCGTTGGAGCGACGTGCAGATGCGACCACTCGCTCCAACCGGAACCGGAAACGTTCTCTGTCTCAGCTCTGTCAATATTTACCAGATATGTCCCGGTTCTCTGTCTCAGCTCTGTCAATATTTACCTGTTCTCTGTCTCAGCTCTGTCAATATTTACTAGATATGTACCGGTTCTCTGTCTCAGCTCTGTCAATATTTACCAGATATGTCCCGGTTCTCTGTCTCAGCTCTGTCAATATTTACCAGATATGTCCCGGTTCTCTGTCTCAGCTCTGTCAATATTTACCAGATATTTACCGGTTCTCTGTTTCAGCTCTGTCAATATTTACCAGATATGTCCCGGTTCTCTGTCTCAGCTCTGTCAATATTTACCAGATATTTACCTGTTCTCTGTCTCAGCTGTCAGTATTTACCAGATATGTCCCGGTTCTCTGTCTCAGCTCTGTCAATATTTACCAGATATTTACCTGTTCTCTGTCTCAGCTGTCAGTATTTACCAGATATGTACCGGTTCTCTGTCTCAGCTCTGTCAATATTTACCAGATATGTACCGGTTCTCTGTCTCAGCTCTGTCAATATTTACCAGATATGTACCGGTTCTCTGTCTCAGCTCTGTCAATATTTACCTGTTCTCTGTCTCAGCTCTGTCAATATTTACTAGATATGTACCGGTTCTCTGTCTCAGCTCTGTCAATATTTACCAGATATGTCCCGGTTCTCTGTCTCAGCTCTGTCAATATTTACCAGATATGTCCCGGTTCTCTGTCTCAGCTCTGTCAATATTTACCAGATATGTCCCGGTTCTCTGTCTCAGCTCTGTCAATATTTACCAGATATGTCCCGGTTCTCTGTCTCAGCTCTGTCAATATTTACCAGATATGTACCTGGTTCTCTGTCTCAGCTTTGTCAATATTTACCAGATATGTCCCGGTTCTCTGTCTCAGCTCTGTCAATATTTACCAGATATTTACCTGTTCTCTGTCTCAGCTGTCAGTATTTACCAGATATGTCCCGGTTCTCTGTCTCAGCTCTGTCAATATTTACCAGATATGTACCGGTTCTCTGTCTCAGCTCTGTCAATATTTACCAGATATGTACCGGTTCTCTGTCTCAGCTCTGTCAATATTTACCTGTTCTCTGTCTCAGCTCTGTCAATATTTACTAGATATGTACCGGTTCTCTGTCTCAGCTCTGTCAATGTTTACCAGATATTTACCTGTTCTCTGTCTCAGCTCTGTCAATATTTACCAGATACGTCCCGGTTCTCTGTCTCAGCTCTGTTAATATTTACCAGATACGTCCCGGTTATCTGTCTCAGCTCTGTCAATATTTACCAGATATGTACCGGTTCTCTGTCTCAGCTCTGTCAATATTTACTAGATATTTACCGGTTCTCTGTCTCAGCTCTGTCAATATTTACCAGATATTTACCTGTTCTCTGTCTCAGCTCTGTCAATATTTACCAGATACGTCCCGGTTCTCTGTCTCAGCTCTGTTAATATTTACCAGATACGTCCCGGTTCTCTGTCTCAGCTCTGTCAATATTTACCAGATATGTACCGGTTCTCTGTCTCAGCTCTGTCAATACTTACCAGATATTTACCTGTTCTCTGTCTCAGCTCTGTTAATATTTACCAGATATGTCCCGGTTCTCTGTCTCAGCTCTGTCAATATTTACCTGTTCTCTGTCTCAGCTCTGTCAATATTTACCAGATATTTACCTGTTCTCTGTCTCAGCTCTGTCAATATTTACCTGATATTTACCGGTTCTCTGTCTCAGCTCTGTCAATATTTACCAGATATGTACCGGTTCTCTGTCTCAGCTCTGTCAATATTTACCAGATATTTACCTGTTCTCTGTCTCAGCTCTGTCAATATTTACTAGATATGTACCCGGTTCTCTGTCTCAGCTCTGTCAATATTTACCAGATATGTACCCGGTTCTCTGTCTCAGCTCTGTCAATATTTACCAGATATGTACCGGTTCTCTGTCTCAGCTCTGTCAATATTTACCAGATATTTACCTGTTCTCCATCTCAGCTCTGTCAATATTTACCAGATATGTACCGGTTCTCTGTCTCAGCTCTGTCAATATTTACTAGATATGTACCCGGTTCTCTGTCTCAGCTCTGTCAATATTTACCTGTTCTCTGTCTCAGCTCTGTCAATATTTACCTGATATTTACCGGTTCTCTGTCTCAGCTCTGTCAATATTTACCAGATATGTACCGGTTCTCTGTCTCAGCTCTGTCAATATTTACCAGATATTTACCTGTTCTCTGTCTCAGCTCTGTCAATATTTACTAGATATGTACCCGGTTCTCTGTCTCAGCTCTGTCAATATTTACTAGATATGTACCCGGTTCTCTGTCTCAGCTCTGTCAATATTTACTAGATATGTACCCTGTTCTCTGTCTCAGCTCTGTCAGTATTTACCAGATATGTACCCGGTTCTCTGTCTCAGCTCTGTCAATATTTACCTGTTCTCTGTCTCAGCTCTGTCAATATTTACCAGATATTTACCTGTTCTCTGTCTCAGCTCTGTCAATATTTACCTGTTCTCTGTCTCAGCTCTGTCAATATTTACCAGATATTTACCTGTTCTCTGTCTCAGCTCTGTCAATGTTTACCTTTTCTCTCTCAGCTCTGTCAATATTTACCAGATATTTACCTGTTCTCTGTCTCAGCTCTGTCAATATTTACTAGATATGTACCCGGTTCTCTGTCTCAGCTCTACCTGTTCTCTGTCTCAGCTCTGTCAATATTTACCAGATATTTACCTGTTCTCTGTCTCAGCTCTGTCAATATTTACCTGTTCTCTGTCTCAGCTCTGTCAATATTTACCAGATATTTACCTGTTCTCTGTCTCAGCTCTGTCAATATTTACTAGATATTTACCTGTTCTCTGTCTCAGCTCTGTCAATATTTACCAGATATTTACCTGTTCTCTGTCTCAGCTCTGTCAATATTTACCAGATATTTACCTGTTCTCTGTCTCAGCTCTGTCAATATTTACCTGTTCTCTGTCTCAGCTCTGTCAATATTTACCAGATATTTACCTGTTCTCTGTCTCAGCTCTGTCAATATTTACTAGATATTTACCTGTTCTCTGTCTCAGCTCTGTCAATATTTACCAGATATGTACCGGTTCTCTGTCTCAGCTCTGTCAATATTTACCAGATATGTCCCGGTTCTCTGTCTCAGCTCTGTCAATATTTACCAGATATGTACCGGTTATCTGTCTCAGCTCTGTCAATATTTACCTGTTCTCTGTCTCAGCTCTGTCAATATTTACCTGTTCTCTGTCTCAGCTCTGTCAATATTTACCTGTTCTCTGTCTCAGCTCTGTCAATATTTACCAGATACGTCCCGGTTCTCTGTCTCAGCTCTGTCAATATTTACCAGATACGTCCCGGTTCTCTGTCTCAGCTCTGTCAGTATGTACCCGTTCTGTGTTTAGTGTGCTCAGGAGATAGTCTGGTGATTGTCTTATTGATGATGTGATTGGGTTATTGATGATGTGATTTGGTTATTGATGATGTGATTTGGTTATTCTTTGTCACATCTCTGTCAAAATGTACCCTGTCTGTGTTTACTGTGCTCATGAGATTGTCTCTACATTGTCTTATTGATGATGTGATTGGTTTATTAGGAAATGAATGAGCAGTATCTGTTTACACTGCAGTCATTTCTTTATCTCCACCAGTTAGAACACCAGCGTTCCAGTCACTTTACAGTCTATCTCCAACAGTCTTTATCTCCACCAGTTAGAACACCAGCGTTCCAGTCACTTTACAGTCTATCTCCAACAGTCTATATCTCCACCAGTTAGAACACCAGCGTTCCAGTCACTTTACAGTCTATCTCCAACAGTCTTTATCTCCACCAGTTAGAACACCAGCGTTCCAGTCACTTTACAGTCTATCTCCAACAGTCTTTATCTCCACCAGTTAGAAAACCAGCGTTCCAGTCACTTTACAGTCTATCTCCAACAGTCTATATCTCCACCAGTTAGAACACCAGCGTTCCAGTCACTTTACAGTCTATCTCCAACAGTCTTTATCTCCACCAGTTA
>NC_060196.1:42461961-42621961 GCF_021184085.1 Oncorhynchus gorbuscha | reverse complement strand
ATACCTTTCTCTCATTCTCTCTCTTCCCTCTCTCCCTCATACCTTTCTCTCATTCTCTCTCTTCTCTCTCTCCCTTATACCTTTCTCTCATTCTCTCTCTTCCCTCTCTCCCTCATACCTTTCTCTCATTCTCTCTCTTCCCTCTCTCCCTCATACCTTTCTCTCATTCTCTCTCTTCTCTCTCTCCCTTATACCTTTCTCTCATTCTCTCTCTTCCCTCTCTCCCTCATACCTTTCTCTCATTCTCTCTCTTCTCTCTCTCCCTTATACCTTTCTCTCATTCTCTCTCTTCTCTCTCTCCCTCATACCTTTCTCTCATCTTCTCTCTTCTCTCTCTCCCTCATACCTTTCTCTCATTCTCTCTCTTCCCTCTCTCCCTCATACCTTTCTCTCATTCTCTCTTCTCTCTCTTCTCTCTCCCTCATCTCTCTCTTTCCGCTCACCCTCAAGCCTCTCTCTCCTGCATTTCTCTCTCTTTCTTTTTCTCTCTCTCTCTCAATCTCTCTCTCTGTCTCTTACACGCACGCACGTACGCACACACACACACACTACACTCACTCACTCACTCACCCTTCCGTGAGGAGATGAGTCTAGCCAACAATTCACTGAGGTTGGCTCTGGAGTCTTCGTCTTCTTCTGCCGTATATGGGACGGTATTGTCCAAAGGGGCGGAGCGTGTCTGTCTGAGGCGTGGCTTGGAGAGGAAGTGGGCGTAGGCTTCAAGACGTGCTATCAAAGGGAGTACGAAACACCTTGTTAGCTTTTGTCTACTGTCTTGGGTTGGTTGGTGCAATTCAATGACATATGTAAAAATATTATGATAATAATTGATTGATATAATCTGTTATTGCTAGTGCGTCTTTCTAGAGCCCAAGAATTGCCGTAAAAAGCATAAACATTCATCATATCATCAGGACACCCGTTTGAACAAAACATATCCATCAGTTGCATTGTACCAGGAAAGATAAATCAAGCTCAGCTAAAGCATTTTAACGTATTAGATTGAAATGTATTTGACATCCAGATGTGATCTCCCTGTTCTTACCTTCAGAGGAAGGGGGCATGGCAGGGTCGCCCTCCTGGAGGGGGGGAGAGGACTGGGGTCGTCCCAAACAGCTAGTGGACAGGACCACCAACAGAACACACACACACAACCCCGCCGTCATCTGGGGGAGAGAGAGGGGAAGAGGGGTAGAGGGGAAGAGGGGAAGAGGGGTAGAGGGGAAGAAGGGTAGCGGTGAAAGGAGTGGAGAGGAGAGGAATGTGACATAAAGGTGTGAATGGTTAAACTACTTCTTTCGTCTGTCGGTGAAAAGCAAGACACCCCTTCACTAATTTACTGGAAGTCTTGACTTGTTCATCCCAAAGAGGCATTAGTGATGTGATGAGGTTATTGAAATGTTCTGGAGAGACTTAGGAAAACCTTTTCCTTCTCTTTCACTCCTGATCTGTTTCTTCCCTCCCCTCTGAGATCTCTTCACTCATTAAGTCAGAATATAACTGAATGACTGAACTTCTTGTCCAGATTATTAGTCAAAATAAAATATGCTACAATAGAATATAAGAGAATATAATAGAATGTAGACTAAAGTGATCCCTAAAAGATAAAATGACACAAATGTGTGGCACAGTAATTGTCAATCTGAATGACTGATAAATGTTGGCAGTCTGTAAAGTGGTCTATGGGAGACCAGTGAGGTCACTGTCAGCTGTTCCCATCACTAAACCTACACTTCAGCTGCTACACTTCAACCGATCATTTACATACACTTCACCATATCACTCATTACACACACAGCAGTCCACACTACATCATTTATCTACTTGATCAAACACAACCTAACAAGAAAATATAGCAATTGGATTAATGAAAAAAAACATTCCGTTAAAATATTGTTTTCCAGAGATCTTGTACTTGTTCCTGACTCAAGAACAACTACATACAATTTGGTAATTCATTTGTTCTCAATTAACTGAATAAAGGTTGAGAAATATAGAGAAAAACACTTACAGAGCAAGAGAGAAAAGGAAGGAAGAAGTGCTGTTCTTACCTTGAGGAAAGAGAGTCCTTGTGTTGGAGGAGTGTTTGAGAGAGGGATGAAGGGACTTCTCCACTCAGAGAGAGAGGCACCCCTTATATACACCCCGGCTCTCCACCCAGTCTGTGTGTGTGTGTGTGCTGAGTTTTGTGTCAGCTTTTACCTCAATGATGAGTCAGTGTGTGTGTCAGTGGGTTTTCTCAGTGTGTGAGAGCTTGGTTATGCCCATTAGGCCCTCTAGGGGGCATTACCTACAGCGGGGCAAAAAAGTATTTAGTCAGCCACCAATTGTGCAAGTTCTCCCACTTAAAAAGATGAGAGAGGCCTGTAATTTTCATCATAGGTACACTTCAACCATGACAGACAAAATGAGAAAAAAAATCCAGAAAATCACATTGTAGGATTTTTAATGAATTTATTTGCAAATTATGGTGGAAAATAAGTATTTGGTCACCTACAAATAAGCAAGATTTCTGGTTCTCACAGTCCTGTAACTTCTTCTTTAAGAGGCTCCTCTGTCCTCCACTCCTTACCTGTATTAATGGCACCTGTTTGAACTTGTTATCAGTATAAAAGACACATTTTCTATAGGATTGAGGTCTGGGCTTTGTGATGGCCACTCCAATACCTTGACTTTGTTGTCCTAAAACCATTATGACATTGTCCATTTGGAAGACCCATTTGCGACCAAGCTTTAACTTCCTGACTGATGTCTTGAGATGTTGCTTCAATATATCCACATAATTTTATTGCCTCGTGATGCCATCTATTTTGTGAAGTTCACCAGTCCCTCCTGCAGCAAAGCACCCCCACAACATGATGCTGCCACCCCTGTGCTTCACAGTGGGATGGTGTTCTTCGGCTTGCAAGCCTCCCCCTTTGTCCTCCAAACTTAACGATGGTCATTATGGCCAAATAGTTATATTTTTGTTTCATCAGACCAGAGTACATTTCTCCTAAATGTACGAACTTTGTCCACATTTGCAGTTGCAAACCGTAGTCTGGCTTTTTTATGGCGGTTTTGGAGCAGTGGCTTCTTTCTTCCTGAGTGGCCTTTCAGGTTATGTCGATTTAGCACTTGTTTTACTGTGGTTATAGATACTTTTGTACCTGTTTCCTCCAGCATCTTCACAAGGTCCTTTGGTGTTGTTCTGGGATTGATTTGCACATTTCTCACCAATGTACGATCATCTCTAGGAGACAGAACACGTCTCTTTCCTGAGCGGTATGACGGCTGCGTGGTCCCATGGTGTTTATACTTGCGTACTACTGTTTGTACAGATGAACGTGGTACCTTCAGGCATTTGGAAATTGCTCCCAAGGATGAACCAGACTTGTGGGGGTCTACAATATTTTTTTCTGAGGTGATTTCTTTTGATTTTCCCATGATGTCAAGCAAAAAGGCAGTTAGCTGGAAGGTAGGTCTTGAAATACATCCACAGGTACACCTCCAATTGACTCAAATTATGTCAATTAGCCTATCAGAAGCTTCTAAAGCTGTGACATATAAAAAAAAAAAATTCCAAGCTGTTTAAAGGCAAAGTCAACTTAGTGCATATAAACTTAATGACTCCAACCTAAGTGTATGTAAATGTCCGACTTCTTCTTTATCTCCCCTCTCCTTTCTCTCTCTCCCCCACCTCTCTCTCTCTCTCTCTCTCTTCCCCACCTCTCTCTCTCCCCCCCACCTCTCTCTCTCCCCCACCTCTCTCTCTCTCTCCCCACCTCTCTCCCTCTCCCCCACCTCTCTCTCTCCCCCACCTCGTTCTCTCTCTCCCCCACCTCTCTCTCTCCCCCACCTCTCTCTCTCTCCCACCTCTCTCTCTCTCTCCCCCACCTCTCTCTCTCTCCCCTACCTCTTTCTCTCTCTCCCCCACCTCTCTCTCTCTCTCCCCCCACCTCTCTCTCTCTCCCCCACCTCTCTCTCTCTCTCTCCCCCACCCCTTTCTCTCTCTCCCCCACATCTCTCTCTCTCCCCCATCTCTCTCTCTCTCTTCCCCACCTCTCTCTCTCTCTCCCACCTCTCTCTCTCTCCCCCCCCTCTCTCTCTCTCCCCTACCTCTTTCTCTCTCTCCCCCACCTCTCTCTCTCTCTCCCCCACCTCTCTCTCTCTCCCCCACCTCTCTCTCTCTCTCTCTCCCCCACCCCTTTCTCTCTCTCCCCCACATCTCTCTCTCTCCCCCATCTCTCTCTCTCTCTTCCCCACCTCTCTCTCTCTCTTCCCCACCTCTCTCTCTCTCTTCCCCACCCCTCTCTCTCTCTCTCTTCCCCAGCTCTCTCTTTCTCTCCCCTACCTCTTTCTCTCTCTCCCCCACCTCTCTCTCTCTCTCTTCCCCACCCCTCTCTCTCTCCCCCACCTCTCTCTCTCTCTCCCCCACCTCTCTCTCTCTTCCCCCTGTCTCTCTCTCCCCCACCTCTCTCTCTCGTCCCCCCACCTCTTTCTCTCTCTTCCCCCTCTCGCTCTCTTTTTTACTTTCTCTCTCCCCTCCATCCTCCATTTATCTCTCTCAGTTGATTGGATGGGAATAAGAGGGATTAAAGAGACTCATTGATCACCGTGGTGACCTGATCAATCATTAGGCATTGATCAGCTGTCTCCGGTGAATATCCTTGTTAAGGGAACAACGTTCTAGCGATCTATGAGAGGGTTTACAACGCTGTCACAGAGAGAAAGTCTTCACCTGTATTTTCACTGGTCTCCTCCAGCTCCAAGGAAACTTTCAAGCCATTGTTAAATGTTCCTGAATCATATATTATGGTACCAATACCACAGATTAAGCTTGTCAGCATGTGGACTGAGAGTCTTTCTCTTATACTTCCTCCTTCGCTTTTTCTCATATTTCTAAACTATCCCTCTTGCTCATTTGCTAAAGACACACTCTCTCTCTCTCTCTCTCTCTCTCTCTCTCTCTCTCTCTCTCTCTCTCTCTCTCTCTCTCTCTCTCTCTCTCTCTCGCTCTCTCTCTGTTCCAAAGCCTGTTCCAATTTGAATTGATTATCAAATCAAATCAAATTGTATTGTCACATACACATGGTTAGCAGATTTTAGTGCGAGTGTAGCGAAATGCTTGTGCTTCTAGTTCCGACAATGCAGTAATAACCAACAAGTAATCTAGCTAACAATTCCAAAACTACTACCTTATAGACACAAGTGTAAGGGGATAAAGAATATGTACATAAAGATATATGAATGAGTGATGGTACAGAGAGGCATAGGCAAGATACAGTAGATGGTATTGAGTGCAGTATATACATATGAGATGAGTATGTAAACAAAGTGGCATAGTTAAAGTGGCTAGTGATACATGTATTACATAAGGATGCAGTAGATGATATAGAGTACAATATATACGTATACATATGAGATGAATAATGTAGGGTATGTAAACATTATATTAGGTAGCATTGTTTAAAGTGGCTAGTGATATATTTTACATCATTTCCCATCAATTCCCATTATTAAAGTGACTGGAGTTGAGTCAGTGTGTTGGCAGCAGCCACTCAATGTTAGTGGTGGCTGTTTAACAGTCTGATGGCCTTGAGATAGAAGCTGTTTTTCAGTCTCTCGGTCCCTGCTTTGATGCACCTGCACTGACCTCGCCTTCTGGATGATAGCGGGGTGAACAGACAGTGGCTCGGGTGGTTGCTGTCCTTGATGATCTTTATGGCCTTCCTGTGACATCGGGTGGTGTAGGTGTCCTGGAGGGCAGGTAGTTTGCCCCCGGTGATGCGTTGTGCAGACCTCACTAACCTCTGGAGAGCCTTACGGTTGTGGGCGGAGCAGTTGCCGTACCAGGCGATGATACAGCCCGACAGGATGCTCTTGATTGTGCATCTGTAGAAGTTTGTGAGTGCTTTTGGTGACAAGCTGAATTTCTTCAGCCTCTTGAGGTTGAAGAGGCGCTGCTGCGCCTTCTTCACGATGCTGTCTGTGATGTGTACGCAGAGGAACTTAAAACTTACTACCCTCTCCACTACTGTTCCATCGATGTGGATAGGGGGTGTTCCCTCTGCTGTTTCCTGAAGTCCACAATCATCTCCTTAGTTTTGTTGACGTTGAGTGTGAGGTTATTTTCCTGACACCACAATCCGAGGGCCCTCACCTCCTCCCTTCTGTGGGTGGCGTAGGAGTTGTGCGTGTTAACATGGGTATGTGTTTGTGTAATAGCGTAGTTGCGTGATTGTGTGTGTGTGTGTGTGTGTTTGTTTGTTTGTATCATAACGTGGTTGTGTTTTTGTGTGTGTGGTTGTGTGTGGGTGTGTGGGATTGGATCCATAGCAGTGTCGATCTTTATCATTTTTTCTGGCAGGATAGTCTGATAACTGCACATAACTTGTAAGGACAGCACATAACCTGTAAGGACAGCACACAACTTGTAAGGACAGTACACAACTGAAACCAATGTGATCCAGTACTTAAATAAACCTACTGAAAGAGGTGTCATTTTATGAATAGAGTACCTTTTGGGTCATGTCAATTTGTAAAAAAATATATATATATTTATTTAACCTCATTTTAAAATACTGTCATTAAGAGCACATGTTCAACTTTATAATGAACATATTTTCCTATCTCAAGAAAAACAGTCAGTGACAGTTAAAGGGTTTAAGTTGTCATCTTTAATCATAGCTAACTCCCCAGGTGACAGGGGGAATTGAAGACTGTTGTGCGCAACAGGGAGGGACAAATGAAAGCCTGGGAATGTTTCATTTCTATCCTCTATGGGTAACAGGGTTGATGTGTGATGCTCGACACACTCAATTTCCCATCACAAAACACTAGAAAGTAGCCAAAAAGAGTGGAACCAGCTCACCTGCTTTAACTCTGATGTGACTATTAGATTTTCTTTTCAGTTTTTCTTTACATAAAAATATGTACAAAGAAAAGGAATTATTAAAACAGTTCACATTACAGGGTTGACCTTAGAACTAAGGGAAACATTTTATTCACAAACCGCTTTAAAGCAGCAATCACCATTTGTAACTCTAACAAAGTGGACTCCCCAACCCTGTTTCGATAAAAAGCTGAGGGATGGGGCTGAAGAAATGTTCCCACTCTCAAATTCATAGACAGAGCTACTGGATGCAATGACTGACCAAAATACTGTTTGAACCATGTTTTGAGGCTATATAGTGTTGGTTTACATTTACATTGTTCACCAACATTGGAGTAAAACAAACTGATATTTTGGGTTCTGATGGGGTACGACAATTGATCTAAGCTCATGAGGCATTTCTAAGTTATTTTCTTCAAGAATCAATGGGTACTTATCATAAATGTAGAAATCCAAAACTGTATGTAGCAACAGCAACTGCAGATTGTCCCTTTAAATAAGTACAAATCTTCAGAAATTACACTACCGTTCAAATGTTTGGGGTCACTTAGAAATGTGGAAACGGACAATTTTTTAATGGAATATCTACATAGGCGTACAGGGACCCATTATCAGCAACCATCACTCCTGTGTTCCAATGGCACGTTGTGTTAGCTAATCCAAGTGTATCATTTTAAAAGATTACTTGATCATTAGAAAACCCTTTTGCAATTATGATAGCACAGCTGAAAACTGTTGTGCTGATTAAAGAAGCAATAAAACTGGCTTTATTTAGACTAGTTGAGTATCTGGAGCATCAGCATTTGTCGGTTCGATTACAGGCTCAAAATGGCCAGTAACAAATACCTTTCTTCTGAAACTCGTCAGTCTATTCTTGTTCTGAGAAATGAAGGCTATTCCATGCGAGAAATTGCGAAGAAAATGAAGATATCGTACAATGCTGTGTACAAATCCCTTCACAGAACGGCGCAACCGGTCTCTACCCAGAAAGAGTAGTGGGAGGCCCCGGTGCACAACTGAGCAAGAGGACAAGTACATTAAAGTGTCTAGTTTGAGAAACAGGCACCTCACAAGTCCTCTACTGGCAGAGTCGTTAAATAGTATCCGAAAAACACAGTCTCAACGTCAACAGTGAAGAGGCGACTCTGGGATGCTGGCTTAGAACTTTGTTCCAGAGCATAGATATACAGTATGTAATCCAGCTGTTAAATGTAACACTTTATCAAAATGGACTCACATAACCTCTGAAAGGACATAAAAGGCACTCAGAATGTACGACCCATAATGCATTTTGCCATGTCATAGAGAGATTTTTTATGAGATTAATTTTATTTTAACAATAGAAACCTTCCACCGCCATAGAAACACTCCTAGAGCTGAAACATCTCAACCATTCCTCATACCTCTATCGATGTAAACACATTTGAGAGAAAGAGAGAAGGAGAGGGAGCGGGAGAGGAAGAAAAAGGCAGAGTGACAGAGTGAGAGGGGGACAGAAACAGAATGAAAGGGAGAAAGAGAGAAGGAGAGGGAGCGGGAGAGGAAGAAAAAGGCAGAGTGACAGAGTGAGAGGAGGACAGAAACAGAATGAAAGGGAGAAAGAGAGAGAAACTCTTGCCGAGGGCATGTGAATAACAGATTATAGACAGCGCCTCCAGTTCCATGTAAACACAATCAATTATTCACAGAGGTATTAATACATCTGTCTCTGTAGCATCACCTTTACACACACACACACACACACACACAGAAGTATATATATGCCATTTAGCAGACGCTTTTATCCAAAGCGACTTACAGTCATGTGTGCATACATTCTACATATGGATGGTCCCGGGGATCAAACCCACTACCCTGGCGTTACAAGCGCCATGCTCTACCAACTGAGCTACAGAAGGACCACACGCACACACGCGGACACGCACACGCGCACGTTATTTATTCATCTTTCTGAGATAACAACACTTCCTGTGAGAAAACATAATTTGGCAGAAACTGGTTAGAGGACAACGTTCTAACAAGCAAACAACATGTATTAATATAACAGAGATGGTTTGGGGAACGTTTGTTGGCTCCACTAGTTAATTCAGAGGCTTAAGCTCAGGGCTAAGCACGGGCTTGTGGCACATAGATCAACCAGCGTTTGAACCCATGCGAGTATTCCTACTGCTAATTGTCTAGTCGTGTCATGTGAGTTTGCATACGTAAGTGTGTAAATGCGTGACCTATTAAGTGCACATCCATGACCACACATGTGAACACACACACAGGTCCCTGATCCTCAGATGAAGTGTTTGTTGCTGCTTCATCGTAACTATGCCAGCAGTTACACACACAATTTATGTGTGCATAATTATCCTTTGACAGTATTGATGGGAAAAGGGAGGTTTCTGACAGAATTACTTCAGTTTGAACATTTACAGTCATTTCTCTGTCACTGAATCTCCAGTGTGAAGTTGAATAAGGAAGACTAATTAGACAGTTTGTTGTCCTGCATGGTGTTGATGCTCCTCAGGCAGTCTGTCTGTCTGTCTGTCTGTATGTCTGTATGCTAGTGATTTGGAGGGGGTGGTTTGGCATTCTATGTTCACATGGTGATCTGGAGACAGGTGTTATCTCCTCAGGCTTCTGAAAAGATAATTTGGATAGTTTGCTTGTATGACTGGCCAGGTATCGAATCTGGGTGGTGCTCACAACTCCTAGTCCGAGTTTGCCCTTTGAACTAAAGCCCAGGCATTCAGAAGCTAACACAAGTCTTTATGTCTCAAGCAAGGATACTCATCAGGCAAGACAGCAAACTACCTCTGCTATATGGAATCCCAGTACAGTCACAAGTCATGAGAGGGTGAAGCGGTTAAGGGGCTTGATTCAATCTTGATCGCAAAATACCTTTACATTTCAAGCGCTGTAGCACGACGTAGCACGACGTAGCACGACGTAGCGCGACGTAGCACGACGTAGCACGACGTAGCATGCTTGAAATGTAAAGGTATTTTCCGATTTAGCCGACATATGCAGTGTTTACCGTGAATTAGAGCTCTGTTACCTGAACCGAGCCAGACGGGCCCGACAACATACATCAGGTTAGGGCCGGGTAGGGACAGTTTTTTTTTCATCAATATAAATAGGTTTTT
This sequence comes from Oncorhynchus gorbuscha, assembly GCF_021184085.1. Lineage (NCBI taxonomy): Eukaryota > Metazoa > Chordata > Actinopteri > Salmoniformes > Salmonidae > Oncorhynchus > Oncorhynchus gorbuscha. The sequence goes on along the minus strand of NC_060196.1, from coordinate 42,611,953 downwards.
GGGTATTACTAAATTGATCTCTAACATTTTGAAGCTGAGCCATTTGCTTGTGCTCTGCTGCGCAGTCAAGTCATATCTGACTAAGATCATGACATGGTGTCAGAAATGCTTCAACCTAGTCAAATATAAGACCAGAACATTGCCTGAGTCGACAGGTGAGATTATTTAACAGAAATAGTAACTTTCCTTGATTTTTGTCTGAGTTTAGAGTGAATAAAAGTAGCTAGCTACCTGCTAACTGCTCTCTGTCATGTCTCGTGAACAGCCCAAGGTGTAGCCGTTGCTATGTAAAATAAAACACGCAGACTAGCAGCAGATTGCATGCAGCATGAGCAGCACAGGGAGCGAGGACAGACAGAGATGAGCAGCTAATGTATACTAAAAAAATGTTTTTCTGATTCCGGGTCCGGGGAGGGCCGGGCCTTAAATTTGGCAGAAGAAATCAGGCCTGGGTAGGGTATGGCCTGAACGTTGCGGGTATGGGTAGGCCTCGGGCTTAATATTCATGCCCCTACAGGGCTGCAGTCTCCGTGAACGTGGGACCATTGCCTTTAAATTTAAATCACGCTCTAGCACTGAACTTTGGCGATATGGATGGAATCGAGCCCAAGATGAGTCATTCCAAAACGTCAAGATTTGTCAATTCTCTACAAGGAGTTGTCAGGTGGCTATTCCTACTGGTGTGAATGAGCCACTGGTTCCAAGAGGATGCAACATGCGACATTAGAGCCAAAGAAAAGGAAAGCGCTCACATACTGTTTCTTTAAACTTACTTATGGAACTAGCACCCATTTTCAGGAGAGTAGAGTAGATGAGTGGTGAAGAGAGGAGAGAGGGATGAGGACAGGTTAGAGGGATGAGGGGAGGGATAAAAGAAGATGAGAGCAAGATGAGAGGGGAGGTAAAAGGAATTAGAAGAGAGGAGAGGAGGAAAAACAGTACAAACAGCATGCTAATGAAAACTTGATACTAAACTATCAAAATAAAGTTGTCAAAAAATATAAATAGTGAAGTAAAGTACAGAAAAAACGATTACATTTTTTTTTTTTTACTTAAGTACTTTACACCACTGTTGTTACAAAACCATTACACCGCATGACCAAAGGTATGTTGACTCCTGCTCGTCAAACATCTCATTCCAAAATCATGGGCATTAATATGGAGTTGGCCCCCCTTTGCTGTTATAACAGCCTCCACTCTTCTGGGAAGGCTCTCCACAAGATGTTGGAACATTGCTGCAGGGACTTGCGTCCATTCAGTCACAAGAGCATTAGTGAGGTCGGGGACTGATGTTGGGCAATTAGGCCTGGCTCACAAGCAACGTTCCAATTCATCTTAATGGTGTTCGATGGGGTTGAGGTTAGGGCTCTGTGCAGGCTTGTCAAGTTCTACCACACCGATCTCGACAAACCATTTCTGTATGGACCTCGCTTTGTGCACAGGGGCATTGTCATGCTGAGACAGGTGAGGGCCTTCCCCAAACTGTTGCCACAAAGTTGGAAGCACAGAATCATCTAGAATGTCATTGTATGCTGAAGCATTAAGATGTATTTTCACTGGAACTAAGTGGCTTAGCCCGAACCATGGAAAACAGCCCCAGACCATTATTCCTCCTCCACCAAACTTTACCGTTGGCCCTATGCATTGGGGCAGGTAGCGTTCTCCTGGCATCCGTCAAACCCAGATTCGTCCCTCGGACTGTCAGATGGACGCGTTTCCACTGCTCCAGAGTCCAATGGTGACAAGCTTTACACCACTTCAGCCAACACTTGGCCTTGCGCATGGTGATCTTAGGCTTGTGTGCTGCTGCTTGGCCATGGAAATCCATTTCATGAAGCTTGCAACGAACAGTTCTTGTGCTAACGTTGATTCCAGAGGCAGTTTGGATCTCGATAGTGAGTGTTCTACTGCCAATGTTTGTCTATGGAAATTGCATGGCTGTGTGCTCGATTTTATACACCTGACAGCAACAGGTATGTCTGAAATAGCCACAGTGTATCTTGTGAGCCATTGGAATTGCATTTATTTTCCAATTACTTAATAGGTCTTAGTCAGATCCCTGAACAATTCTTTTGAACCAACAACATACATTCTGATGTGTGTGTGTGTGTGTGTGTGTGTGTGTGTGTGTGTGTGTGTGTGTGTGTGTGTGTGTGTGTGTGTGTGTGTGTGTGTGTGTGTGTGTGTGTGTGTGTGTGTGTGTGTGTGTGTGTGTGTGTGTGTGTGTGTGTGTGTGTGTGTGTGTGTGTGTGTGTGTGTGTGTGTGTGTGTGTGTGTGTGTGTGTGTGTGTGTGCGTAGACGGGAGGTATTACACATTTTTATCTAATAACCCTTGATAAGGGTCAATTACATTGCACTCTGAAACTCATTGCGATGAAAAGGTTTTTTGATGCAGAGACAGTCTGAAAGGTCTGGTCCGAACAGAAAGAGGGATTCAGCAGAGCTAGGCTTACTGATTGTCATCAATAATAATATAACAAAACTCTGAAGCCTTTCTTCCTACTCAACAACCCATGTTATCTTTATTTCTACATGAGGGAATATTTTAATGTGTGTTTCCAAAGTGTATATATTACTGTACAATACAGATATAGCAGCAGTATAGAATAGGGATTATAATAGTAAGATGAAAGGTGTGTATTGTGTATAACTACCCAGCAAACAGGGGACCTCCTAACGACATTTGGCGACATTCCCATTAGGTCCCTTAAACGGTTTCGGGAAGACGTTATCCCGCTGACATTCGGAGAACATTAAAACATGACGTTAACCTCGGGACCATAAGAGGATGTTCAGTACAGGTCCCGGTTTGGTCGCATTATAACGTTGCAATAAGGTATTTTGATATCCATTAGGGAAATGTTATGAAAAGGTTCCTATTTGGTTCTGACAAGACGTTATCCATGGGACATTCAATGACCACAAGGGGACATTTCACAATGGTCAAGGGGATGTCGCATGATGGTCCCAAGGGAACTTACTCTGGGGATCTTTGTATAATTCCCTATACGTTACCAGGATATCGCTTAGGACCTTGTCAGGACCATGTCAGGACCTTTTTAGGCCATTCTCAGGCCTTTCATTTTACTAGTCACTTTAGGTGACAAAATAGTCACCTAAAGTGGTCAGGATGTTGTGTCATGTTCCCCTGGAGGTTTTGTCTTAGTTCCCGGTTTGTTCTGGGGACATCCCCGAGGATGTTTTTAGGACATGCTTGGGATGTTGTCTCATGGTCCCCTGGAGGCCAGGACATGGAGGCCAGGACATGATGGTCCCAGGTGTCCCAACCGACTATAAGTGAACTAATGAAATGGTGTGGGTGTTGTAAGGTAAGTGGTACTTGTTAAGCTAAAATAGTTCAAAAATCATTGATCAATATAATTACATTTTACATGATTACTTAGTACTGAATTTCCAACATTTTCAACCTGGGATTTGAACTCATAATTTGCATCAGGCTGATCTTTCTGCTATGCCACACAGTCTGAAACATTCTCAGAAGTCCCATACAGCACAGCTACCCAACTGGCGGCCAAGTTCGGCCCGCGGGTGGTTTTATTTGGGCCCCCAAGTTTTCTGAGCAAAAAATAAATAAATAAATAATAATAATATACAGTACCAGTCAAAAGTTTGGACACACCTACTCATTCAATAGTTTTTCTTTATTTAAAAAAAACTATTTTCTACATTGTAGAATAATAGTGAAAACATCAAAACTATTAAATTACACATATGGAATCATATAGTATCCAAAAAAGTGTTTAAAAAAAATCTAAATTGCCACCCTTTTCCTTGATGACAGCTTTGCACACTCTTGGCATTTTCTCAACCAGCTTCACCTGGAATGCCTTTCCAACCGTCTTTAAGGAGTTTCCACATATGCTGAGCACTAGTTGGCTACTTGTCCTTCACTCTGCGGTCCAACTCATCCCAAACCATCTCAATTGCGTTGAGGTCGGGTGATTGTGGAGGCCAGGTCATCTGATGCAGCACTCCATCACTCTCCTTCTTGGTAAAATAGCCCTTACATTGCCTGGAGGTGTGTTGGGTCATTGTCCTGTTGAAAAACACTTGATAGTCCCACTAGACGCAAACCAGACAGGATGGCGTATTGCTGCAGAATGCTGTGGTGTGCCTTAAGTGTGCCTTGAATTCAAAATAAATCACTGGCAGTGTCACCAGCAAGGCACCCCCACACCATCCCACCTCCTCCATACTTCACGGTGGGAACCACACATGTGGAGATCATCCATTCACCTACTCTGCATCTCACAAAGACACGGCGGTTGGAAGCAAAATCTCAAATTTGGAATTATCATTATCATTATTATATTATCCGGTCTAATGTCTATTGCTTGTGTTTCTTGACCCAAACAAGTCTCTTCTTCTTATTGGTGTCCTTTAGTAGTGTTTTGTTTACAGCAATTTGACCATGAAGGCCTGATTCAAGCAGACTCTAAACAGTTGATGTTCAGAGATGTGTCTGTTACTTGAACTCTATTTGGGCTACAATTTCTGAGGCTGGTAACTCTAATGAACTTATCCTCTGCAGCAGAGGAAACTCTGGGTCTTCCATTATTGTGGCGGTCCTCATGAGAGACAGTTTCATCATAGCGCTTGATGGTTTTTGCCACTGCACTTGAAGAAACTTTCAAAGTTCTTGATATTTTCCGTATTGACTGACGTTTATGTCTTAAAAAGTAATGTTGGACTGTTGTTTCTCTTTGCTTGTTTGAGCTGTTCTATCCATAATATGGACTTGGTCTTTTACCAAATAGGGCTGGCTTCTACCCCCCTACCTTGTCACAACACAACTGATTGGTTCAAACACATTAAGGAAGAAAAATCCACAAATTAACTTTTAACGAGGCACACCTGTTAATTGAAATGCATTCCTGGGGATTACCTCTGGTTGAGAGAATGCCAAGAGTGTGCAAAGCTGTCATCAAGGCAAAAGGTGGCTATTTGAACAATCTGAAATATAAAATGTATTTTGATTTGTTTAAAACTTTTTTGGTTACTCCATGATTCCATATGTGTTATTTCATAGTTCTGATGTCTTCACTATTATTCTACATTTTCTATGTAGAAAATTGTTTTAAAAAAGAAAGAAAAACACTTGAATGGTTAGGTGTCCCAACGTTTGACTGGTACTGTATATCGTTTTTATTTTTTATTTTTTATTGTTGGACATAAAAGACTAAAAACATTAGGAAATTAGTTCCAAGTGATTTTAATTTTGTAAATCTGTTCCAAGCATTCCCACACATAATAGAGAGAGAGAGAGAGACGTGTGATCATATACAAATGTAAGCATGGTTTGACATGATTATGTTTCAGTCAAATATTATATCTGTTTTAGCTTTTTGTGGTCAATTTGCAGTCTTCAAATGATTTGTGATTGGATTCTGGCCCACCGTCCATCCACTCAAGAAAGAATTGTCTCGCAGCGTTATGTAGTTGATGATCCCTGCCCTACACATTCATTACCTGTAATACATCTTCCGCTTAGTTAAAGAGTACCATCTGCACATCTATTGTAGTTATCAGTTAATCTGACTTTTTTATCATTATTTATTTGATTTACTTATTTCAGAAATTATGTTTTTTTTTGTGTAGTTGGCTAATGTTGGTGGGGCATATTATTCTGTTTAAATGTTACTCCTGAATCACTATGATAAATATAATAGTGAGATTTACATTGAAGTGTAGGAAAACAGGTGAAATCACTCATTGACACAGATAGCAGTCAGATTGGAATGCTGTGAACCAAGATGTTGTGAGTTCAAATCCCAAGTGAGGACATGTTGAATAAAAATGACTGTATAAATCATTTAATAATCTATGTCAAATATGTATGTTGAAAACACACTGTTTGTATTGCCAACAGACAAAGAGCTGTGAATGGATCAGTGGTTCACCAATCAGGGCCTAGATCTGCTTGGCAACAGTAACAATGGATACTGTGTAAGGAAACTAGTGTGCGCATGCCCTGGGTAGAATGTTCCCAAGCTGGGAACTAGATGAAAACCCCCAGGGGACAATGATAGAGCAATTAAAAGAGGCCTATAAACATCCTTGGGGATGTCCTCGTAAAAACTGGGAACTAGACTGAACCTCCACAGGACTATGACACAATTTGCCAAGAACATCCTAAATTCATCCTTGGGGACATCCTGGGACTAGGCAAAACCCCCACAGGACCATGACACAATGTCCTGATGACTTTAGGGAACCATTTGTGTAGGGATCACCTATGTATTAAGTATTAACCAGTCATTATACACAGCATGGGGAAATCATTAACTATAATCAATCGCTGTCCAATTACGGCTGAATGGATCACTTAGACTGTATTGACTGAAACAGTAATGGTTGTTCAACAGAGATGTAAGTATGTGTTGACTTTAGTATCAACAGGCTGGGAAAATAATGTTGAACAAATCAGTTCCAAGTGATGCAATCTATTTATCAAATGATTTCAAATTAGTCAAGACTTGAAAGGTACAGCTCAATGTCTAAGTGGTGTGTGTGTGTCAGTGGCAGTCGGTGCCGTTTAAGATTAGGAACAAAAAAAAAATGATGAGCATGGCCTTATTTCTATTACAGCATATTGGATGACTGTCATTCATATTCCGTTCACCCAGCTCAATGTAACATCAGCTCAATGTAACATCGATAGATTTAGGCTACTACATCATACTTGAATTTGCCCTATACCCATCATGAGGTTGATACAACCTAGCCTACACATAAAAGTTTATAACGGACACTACCGGTCAAAAGTTTGAGAACACCTACTCATTTAATTTTTTTCTTCTTTATTTGTACTATTTTCTACATTGTAGATGAATAGTGTAGACATCAAAACTATGAAATAACACATATGGAATCATGGAGTAACCAAGACAGTGTTAAACAAATCTAAATATATTTTATATTTGAGATTCTTCAAATAGCTACCACTTGCCTTGTTGCCAGCTTTGCACACTTTTGGCACCCTCTAAACCAGCTTCATGAGGTAGTCACCTGGAATTGGTTTCAGGTAAAAATGTGTGCCTTGTTAAAAGCTAATTTGTGGAATTTCTTTCCTTCCTAATACGTTTGAGCCAATCAGTTGTGTTATGACATGGTGGGGTGGGGGGGGGGGGTATACAGATTTGGTAAAAGACCAAGTCCATATTATTGCTGTATAATTCCTTCTCGCATCTACGCACTCTCCTCCTTTCACCTTTCCTCTTCGCTTGTGGAGTTCAGTGCACAACAAAACAGCTGTCTGTGACCATGCGCAATACCTCTCTAAGCCAAATCTTCACGCTATAACCTCTACACAGCCTATATCATTGTCAACATAGTAATGTTACAATTAGTAAACCCACAATCCATGTGTACAATCACAAAGTACAGTGTACAGAAAGCAGTTCAGCAGTTACATTGGTGTGCCCTGGTGGCAATACATTTATAAAACCAAAAGCTTACCTCGACTTGGAATAGTTGCAGTGTTGGATAGCCTTAGCCATCTAGCTAACATAATTAGCATTACTGTCTGTTTGAGTCAGGTTGTTGAGTTGGCTGAATTAACTGCATTAGCTAGGTAAGTGAAAGGTAAACAACAACAACAACAAAACAATGAAATATAGCCATCTATCTTTCTCTCTTTCTCTTTTATGCTTCTCCTACATGTTTTAAGAAATTTAATTTGTTCAACACTGTTCAACTATTGTCTTTCTCTCCCTTTGAGTCAACTACTCACCAAACTGCAGTGCTAGCTAGCTGTAGCTTGTGCTTTCAGTACATTCTCTGATCCTTTGATCAGATGTACAACAGGTCAGTTCATACTGTAAGAACTCTGATAGGTTGGAGGACGTTCTCTGGAAGTCGTCATAATTATTGTGTAAGTCTACGGAAGGGCGTGAGAACCATGAGCCTCCAAGATTTTGTATTGAAGTCAATGTATGCGGAGAAGCACGGAAAATAGCTGTCCTCTGGCTACACCCTGGTGCTAGAGGGTGCTATTGAGGCTACTGTAGACCTTCATTGCAAAACAGTGTGTTTTAATAAATTATTTAGTGACAAATATATTTATTGGTGTTTTATTTAAAAAGGACACATTTTTTCAGGTTTCACAATAAAAAAATTGAAATTCACAGAGTAGATTGGTCCTCCCCTTCCTCCTCTGAGGAGCCTCCACTGGTGTGTGTATGCATGCATGTGTGTGAGGGCGGCAGATAGCCTAGTGGTTAAGAGTGTTGAGCCGACTAGGTGAGAAATATTTGTTGATGTGCCCTTGAGCAAGGCACTTAACACGAATTGCTACTGTAAGTGGCTCTGGATAAGAGTGTCCACTAAAATGTAAAGTGTGTGTGTTCGAGTCTCTCTGAGTCACGTCGGGCATGTCTCTTCTGGTAATCACCAGATTCTTGTCACAATCTCCAACACTATTGACAGGGAGATGGGGGATAGCGTGCATAATTGGCTGATGTGCTGTCCCTCATGTAGTTGCTTGTATTAGTGTGACTGTGGAAATCAGTGTGTAACATAAATGTCACTAGTGACTTCATTTTGACATTTACATTTTAGTCATTTAGCTGATGCTCTTATCCAGAGAGACATACAATTAGTTCAATCATCTTAAGATACACTACATGACCAAAAGTACTGTATGTGCACACCTACTCGTCGAACATCTCATTCCAAAATCATGGGCATTAATATGGGATTTGCTTCCAGGCAGCCACAAGATTATTAGTGAGGTTGGGCACTGATGTTGGGTGATTAGGCCTGGCTAGCAGCTGGTGTTCCAATTCATCACAAAGGTGTTCGATGGGGTTGCGGTCAGTGCTCTGTGCAGGCTTGTCAAGTTTTTCCACACCGATCTTGAAAAACAATTTCTGTATGGACCTCACTTTGTGCACTGGGGCATTGTCATGCTGAAACAGGAAAGGGCCTTCCTCAAACTGTTGCCACGTTGAAAGCACTGAATCATCTAGAATGTCATTGTATGCTGTAGCATTAAGGTTTCCCTTCACTGGAACTAAGTGGCCTAGACCGAACCATAAAAAACTGTCCCAGACCATTGTTCCTCCTCCACCAGACTTTACAGTTGGTACTATGCATTGGGGCAGGTAGCGTTCTCCAAACCTAGATTAGTCCGTCGGAATGCCAGACGGTGAAGCATGATTCATCACTCCAGAGAACGCCTTTCCACTGCTCCAGAGTCCAATGGCAGCAAACTTTACACCACTCCAGCCGACGCTTGGCATTGCGCATGGTGATCTTAGGCTTGTGTGCGGCAGCTCGGCCATGGAAACCCATTTCATTAAACTCCTGACTAAACAGGTCTTGTGCTGACTTTGTTTCCAGAGGCAGTTTGGAACTCAGTAGTGAGTGTTGCAACAGAGGACAGATGATATTTACGTACTAAGCACTTCAACACTTATAGTGGTCCCATTCTGTGAGCTTGTTTGATCTACCACTTGCGGCTGAGCCGTTATTGCTACTAGATGTTGCCACTTCACAATAACAGCATTTACAGTTGACCGGGGCAACTCTAGCATCACATAAATTTGACAAACTGACTTGCTGGAAAGGTGGCATCCTATGACAGTGCCACTTTGAAAGTCACTAAGCTCTTCAGTAAGGCCACTCTACTGCCAATGTTTGTCTAAGGAGATTGCATGGCTGTGTGCTCAATATTATACAAATGTCAGCAACGGGTGTGGCTGAAATAACCTAATCTACCAATTGGAAGGGGTGTCCAGATGCTTTTGTACATACTGTATAGTGTAGCTGGGTGAGACAACCACATATCACTGTCGTAGCAAGTACATTTTCCCTATAGAAAGTAATCAGCTGTCAGTGCAATATATATATATTTTTTTTAAGTGAAAACTGCAATGTGTACTGTAACGTTTTGTACTTTATCTTTTTGGGAAACCCTACCACACTCACATAGAAATGTGACATAGATCTGTCATTCTCATTGAACACAAGTCTAAGAAGCGGTAGATATGTTCTATGTACTCTATTTCAAAACAGTGTGTTTGTGTGTGTTTCATTTTTGTGTCTTTTACTTTCAGTTTTGCACTACAGCTTCAAAATACAAGATTTGGGGTTATTGAAAAGGTATTTCTGTCACGTTGGTATGAATGATCGGGAGACAGGCTCAGGAATTCGTAATGTTTTTTTTATTAAGCCCAAATTACATTACATTACATTTAAGTCATTTAGCAGACGCTCTTATCCAGAGCGACTTACAAATTGGTGCATTCACCTTATGACATCCAGTGGAACAGCCACTTTACAATAGTGCATCTAAATATTTTAAGGGGGGTGAGAAGGATTACTTTATCCTATCCTAAGTATTCCTTAAAGAGGTGGGGTTTCAGGTGTCTCCGGAAGGTGGTGATTGACTCCGCTGTCCTGGCGTCGTGAGGGAGTTTGTTCCACCATTGGGGAGCCAGAGCAGCGAACAGTTTTGACTGAGCTGAGCGGGAACTGTACTTCCTCAGTGGTAGGGAGGCGAGCAGGCCAAAGGTGGATGAACGCAGTGCCCTTATTTGGGTGTAGGGCCTGATCAGAGCCTGGAGGTACTGAGGTGCCGTTCCCCTCACAGCTCCGTAGGCAAGCACCATGGTCTTGTAGCGGATGCAAGCTTCAACTGGAAGCCAGTGGAGAGAGCGGAGGAGCGGGGTGACGTGAGAGAACTTGGGAAGGTTGAACACTAGACGGGCTGCGGCGTTCTAAATTACACCGTGCTGTGTAAAGGCACTGGGACGAAGACCAAACAAACACATAACAAAACACAGGGTAGAAACCCAAAACAAAAGAGCGAGGAGTATCTTGAATAAATAACACATGTGCACGATGATTGACACACGGGACGAGACCAGTAATCATCTGCACAATCCACAAGGGCACGAAAGCCCAAAACACACAGCACAGGTACTCACACGCACCAGTGGACATTGTAACAATAATCGACCCCCAATGGAAACCAAAGGGCACACTTATACAAGTACTAATCAGTGGGAATAGGGGACAGGTGTGCATAATGAAAGTTCCGGAGGGATCTGTGACAATTTCACAGCGGTTTAGATGGTACAATGATTCTCTACACACTTGCTTGTTTTTTTCACATAAACTGAAATTAGGCGAACTAATATAATTTTTGCAAAAAGGAAATGGCGGAGTGATTTCTGCATATTGCACCTTTAAGATATTATTTGAAGATGTAGATTTTCAGAGGTTTTTGGAAGATGGGCAGGGACTCTGCTGTCCTACCTTCAGGGGGCAGCTGGTTCCATCATTGGGGTGCCAGTGTAACAGTATAACTTTACGTCCGTCCCCTCGCCCATACCCAGCTCGAACCAGGGACCCTCTGCACACAGACAACAGTCACCCACAAAGCATCGTTACCCATAGCTCCACAAAAGCCACGGCCCTTGCAGAGCAAGGGGAACCACTACTTCAAGGTCTCAAAGCAAGTGACGTCACCGATTGAAACGCTATTAACGCGCACCACCGCTAACTAGTTAGCCATTTCATATCGGTTACACCAGGACAGAGAAGAACTTTGACTGGGTGGAAGGAGGAGCTCACATGGAGGCGGGAGACGGCCAAGATACCAGTGTTGGCTTGCGGCACAAGCAGGGAGCCCACCAACAGAGAGTTGCAGTAGATGACAAGAGCCCGGATTATGACCTGCGCTGCTTCCTGAGGAAAGGATGCAACATGCAACAAGTTGCTAAGAGAAAAGTGAATCATTTGGCTTGACCAGACTTACAAGAGTAGAATTCTAAATGGGAATTATGCAGATTGGACAAATATTTTCTTTAGGTATGTCTCATCTTGTTCACCATGGACTGAGAATGAGAAGTGCCAGTTAAACACTTGCAATGCATCTGTGATTCAACAGAGGTGGTCTCTAGCAGTGGCTCGTATGTGTGTTTGTTTGTGTGTTTGTTGGTCTGTGACTGCTGTGTATCACAGAGCCATTCATCCGTAAACAAAGAGACAGTCCCATCTGTTGTGAGTGTGTCAATAGATAACTCTGATCCCCCAGGTATAACACACACACACACACACACACACACACACACACACACACACACACACACACACACACACACACACACACACACACACACACACACACACACACACACACACACACACACACACACACACACACACACACACACACACACTGCAACACAACAGGTTGGTCTCATTTACCTAAGGGTCTAGTGGATCTCGACCTCCTACAAACTCATCACATATGGATGTTTCATGCCTACGGCTATCAGATGCTGCGTGTGCGTGTGTGTGTTTAAGCTCTTGATGAATATTTCATATCTAGCATGCCAGGGCTTGTTGAGCAGATGGAGAGGCTCCCACTGCCTTGGTAATGTGCACCTGTACCCTCCTCTCTCTCTCTCTCTCTCTCTCTCTCTCTCTCTCTCTCTCTCTCTCTCTCTCTCTCTCTCTCTCTCTCTCTCTCTCTCTCGATTCCTCCTTCTATCCCTCTGTCTCTCTTTCTCATTCTTTCTCTTGCAGCTATGGTAAACGTCTGGCCTTGCATTTCTGCTCTCTCTCGTTCCTCCTCCCTCCATCTCCTCTGTCTCTTTCTCTCTATATCTCTTTGTCAGTCTGCATACCTCTCTTCTCCATCACTGCATTTCTCCATCTCTCCATCTCTCGGTCTTTCCTCTTCATCCGTCTCGCTGTATTTTCATCATCTCTCATTTTTGGAGACAGAATGTTCTCTTTCTCTCCCTCCCTTTCTCTCATTTCCTCTCCCTACGTAATAACATACTGTTATTTGACCGAGAACCTGTATCATAACATATACTCTAATCTATCCACCAGTAGTAAGCAGTCACAATGATTCTGTTGACATTTCCGTTGTCATGGAGAGTCTACATCTTTTAGTCTCCCTATTTTCTCTTGGTTTTTTTTCTGGGAGATGAACAGCGCTCAAAGTTCAATTCAGTTCCACCATTGAATGGTAAGATCAGAGGCAATCATTTCTGGGCCCGGTTGCATAAAACAATTTCCTTATTGGTTTACCTGAAAGGAAAATTCCACCCGAAACCAATATTTTTTAAATATTTGTTTAATTTGTCCATTGTTGATGTAGTCCTACAATGTTTTTTTATGGCAGCAAAATACAGAAATGCAGCCTGTAAGATGCATACTGTAAGGGCATACGTGAGAGATTTTATGGTAGTTTGATGGCATGTTTGGCAGAAAGAGTCTCTGGTTACCATGGAGATGGCCTGATTCACTGACTGAATGTCTCATCAAAGAGATCACATTTATTTTGGAAGATCGCAAAATAGGACTTCTACATTCAAGACAGGAGAAACAAATTGATTTATCAGTGGTGTGTTGCAATTTGTTTTTGTGCGGCAGCACATAAATCCATCATAATTTGTCATCAAAGTTTCTACTGACAGATATAGCCTACTGAACATTATTATAGAATATGCATAAAATGCATCCTCCAATAGAACGTTTGCCTATGCCCACACAGTCTAAATATATATATATATACAGTTGAAGTCGGACGTTTACATACACCTTAGCCAAATACATTTAAACTCAGTTTTTCACAATTCCTGACATTTAATCAAAGTAAAAAATCCCTGTTTTAAGTCAGGTAGGATCACCACTTTATTTTAAGAATGTGAAATGTCAGAATAATAGTTTAGAGAATTATTTATTTCAGCTTTTATTTCTTTCATCACATTCCCAGTGGGTCAGAAGTTTACATACACTCAATTAGTATTTGGTAGCATTGCCTTTAAATTGTCTAACTTGGGTCAAACATTTCTGGTAGCCTTCCACATGCTTCCCTCAATAAGTTGGGTGGATTTTGGCCTATTCCTCATGACAGAGCTGGTGTAACTGAGTCAGGTTTGTAGGCATCCTTGCTCGCACACACTTTTTCAGTTCTGCCCACACATTTTCTATAGGATTGAGGTCAGGGCTTTGTGATGACCACTCTAATACCTTGCCTTTGTTGTCCTTAAGCCATTATGACACAACTTTGGAAGTATGCTTGGAGTCATTGTCCATTTGGAAAACCCATTTGCGACCAAGCTTTAACTGATATCTTGAGATGTTGCTTCAATATATCCACATAATTTTCCTCCTTCATGATGCCATCTATTTTGTGAAGTGCACCAGTCCCTCCTGCAGCAAAGCACCCCCACAATATGATGCTGCCACCCCCGAGCTTCATGGTTGGGATGGTGTTCTTCGGCTTGCAAGCATCCAACCTTTCTCCTCCATAACAGTTCTATTTTTGTTTCATCAGACCAGATAACATTTCACCAAAAGGTATGATCTTTGTCCCCATGTGCAGTTGCAAACCGTAGTCTGGCTTTTTAATTGGAGCAGTGGCTTCTTCCTTGCTGAGCGGCCTTTCAGGTTATGTCGATATAGGACTTGTTTTACTGTGGACATAGATACTTTTGTATCTGTTTCCTCCAGCATCTTCACAAGGTCCTTTGCTGTTGTTCTGGGATTGATGTGCACTTTTCACCCCAAAGTACGTTCATCTCTAGGAAACAGAACACGTCTCTGTCAGGACCCGTCTCTGTCAGGACCCGGTTGCGAACCCGGGTCTCCGGAGTGAGAAACAGGCACTTAACCAACTGAGCCACGAATAGTCGGCAGAAAACAGAAGATGAGGCAGACACAGCAGTACTTGAGACGGTGTATTTAATGAAGTAAAAAGTGAAGTTCTTCAGGAAAACATGTAACTCCACAACCTCAAAAGGAATTCCACAAGAAAAAAGGTAATCCTCCAAGACAAAAAGGTAAATCCACAAGGTGGAAGGTATAGCACAAAAAGCCTCAAAAGATACTCAAAAACAAATAAACAAGAACAAAAAAACAGAATTCCACAAGAGAGTCCACCGGGATCAACAAGAGTTCACAGAGTACTAGGGCTGGGTGCTAACATACAAACACAGAACAAAGAACTGAGGAAAACAAGGGTTTAAATACAATCAGGGGAAACGAGGCACAGGTGCAAATAATAATGGGGATCAAGGGAAAACAAAAGGTCAAAAGGCACAATGGGGGCATCTAGTGACCAAAAACCGGAACAACCCTGGCCAAAACCTGACAGGAGGCCTGTAAACAGTAGCTATAAAAAGTGATTGAGTAGGCTGCATAGATTTCATGACTAGAAGCTCAAAAGACGAAAACTTATTTTTTTTGGTGTAAATTGAAATTTGCTATCGTAAATGTAAATGCAACACCTTCGCCTTTGCGGGATGCACAGGGGATATGGTCGCTAGTGTAACCCGGACTTGAGGCCTCATTTAACACAGTAAATTCATCAGGGTTAAGCCAT
The DNA here is from genome assembly GCF_021184085.1 of Oncorhynchus gorbuscha. Taxonomy (NCBI): domain Eukaryota; kingdom Metazoa; phylum Chordata; class Actinopteri; order Salmoniformes; family Salmonidae; genus Oncorhynchus; species Oncorhynchus gorbuscha. The sequence goes on along the minus strand of NC_060196.1, from coordinate 42,596,582 downwards.
GTTTCAGTCAGGCCAATCACATCAAGATTATGATAAGTGATTAGTTCATTGACTATAACTGCCTTTGAAGTGAGGGATCTAACATTAAGTAGCCCTATTTAGAGATGTGAGGTATCACGATCTCTTTCAATAATGGCAGGAATGGAGGAGGTCTTTATCCTAGTGAGATTGCTAAGGCGAACACCGCCATGTTTAGTTTTGCCCAACCTAGGTCGAGGTACAGACACGGTCCCAATGGGGATAGCTGAGCTGACTACACTGACTGTGCTAGTGGCAGACTCCCTTAAGCTGGCAGGATGACTAACAGCCTGTTGCCTGGCCTGCACCCTATTTCATTGTGGAGCTAGAGGAGTTAGAGCCCTGTCTATGTTGGTAGATAAGACGACAGCACCCCTCCAGCTAGGATGGAGTCTGTCACTCCTCAGCAGGCCAGGCTTGGTCCTGTTTGTGGGTGAGTCACAGAAAGAGGGCCAATTATCTACAAATTCTATCTTTTGGGAGGGGCAGAAAACAGTTTTTAACCAGCGATTGAGTTGTGAGACTCTGCTGTAGAGCTCATCACTCCCCTAACTGGGAGGGGGCCAGAGACAATTACTCTATGCCGACACATCTTTCTAGCTGATTTACACGCTGAAGCTATGTTGCGCTTGGTGACCTCTGACTGTTTCCTCCTAACATTGTTCATCCTAACAATATCTCTATACTCTCTACACTCGCCAGTTTTCGCTTTAGCCAGCACCATCTTCAGATTAGCCTTAACGTCAGTAGCCCTGCCCCCGGGTAAACAGTGTATGATCGCTGGATGATTATTTTTAAGTTTAATACTGCGGGCAATGGAGTCGCCAATTAATAGGATTTTCAATTTGTCAGAGCTAATGGTGGGAAGCTTCGGCGTCTCAGACCCCGTAACGGGAGGAGTAGAGACAAGAGAAGGCTTGGCCTCAGATTCAGACTCGCTGCTTAATGTGGAAAAACGGTTGAAAGTTTCTGTCGGCTGAATGGGTGACACCGGTTGAGCATTCCTACAGCATTTCCCTCCAGAAGCCATGAGCAAGTTGTCCGGCTGCGGGGACCATGCGAGGGGATTTATACTAACGTTACTATCTGTACTTACTGATGGCACAGACGCTGTTTCATTCTTTCCTACACTGAAATTACCCTTGCATAACGATTGCGTCTGAAGCTGGGCTTGCAGCACAGCTATCCTCGCCGTAAGGCAATCGTTCTCCTGTATATTATGAGTACAGCGACTGCAATTAGAAGGCATCATGTTAATGTTACTACTTAGCTTTGGCTGTTGGAGGTCCTGACGAACCATGTCCAGATAAAACGTCTGGAGTGAAAAAGTTGAAGGAAAAAAAGTTGAGTGAGGGAAAAACTCCAAATATAAATGGTAATAAAAAAAATAAAAAAAAGTAGAGTTGTCAGGTAGCGAAGTAAGGTTGGCAGCAAAACGCAGAGCAACACGTAAACAAGTCTGCAAATTGTGACCGGAAATGACGAACTGACGAAATCAGTACTTGGTTGACTGGGAGGGTTATGGCCCGGAGGAGAGGTGCTGGGTCCCCGCCAGGGACATCCTGGACCCAGGCCTCATCGCTGAGTTCCAACGCCGGCACCCCGGTCAAACAGGTATGCCAGGTGGCACCCCTAGAGGGGGATGGGGGGTGTACTGTCACACCCTGATCTGGTTCATCTGTCTTTCTGATTATCTCCACCCCCTCCAGGTGTTGCCAATCTTCCCCATTATCCCCAGTGTATTTATACCTGTGTTCTCTGTTTGTCTGTTGCCAGTTCGTTTTGTTTCGTCAAGCCTACCAGCTGTTTTCTCTTGGTCTTTTCTTTTCTCTAGTTCTTGTTTTCTAATTCTCCCAGTTTTGACCATTCTACGTGCCCTGACCCTGAGCCTGCTTGCCGTTCTGTACCTTTTTTACTCTGCTCTGGATTACTGACCTCTGCCTGCTCTTGACCTGTCGTTTGCCTGCCCCCCTGTTTTTCTAATAAACTTTTGTTATTTCGAAACTGTCTGCATCTGGGTCTTCTCCTGAGCCTTGACAGATTCAAGACAACATGTAGTAAAGAATTACACTTCATAATTTTCACGTTTTTTTGGGCAGTTTTGTGAGAAGTACCCTGATGTACCATTTGGTATTAGATACAGTAGCTAAAGTATACAACATAATGGTTTCCATTAGCTTTTATATCCAAGTCAGATTCCACAGGTTTATGATTTTGTTGGGATAGAAACGAGAGACAACCCAACCTAATCTCTTTGTAAATATCAGCTGATCAGAACTCTATGATTCAGTGTTGGAATAGATTTCTATGGTCCTGTATCATTGATTCCTATGTGGGTTTGACATTAGCAGTTGTTAGCTGTGTTGGGTCAGGGATGTGCTTGGGTCAACATGCCGCAGTGGTTTATGATACCTGAGTTTCCTGAGAAAACCTTGATGTATATTGTGCAATTATAGCTTGTAATCAATATGAACAGTCATGATCTCATTGACTGAGAATCAAAATGGACAGTCTGGACAAAACCATCAAGGCATAGCTAGATACGATTGAAGAAATTACAAGGTACCAGAGATTGGCATAGTTGTCAACACAGCCAACTTCAGACCACATATAACCCCCTACAACAGGGGTTCGAACCAACTGGCCACATAACCCCCTACGACAGGGGTTCAACCAACTGGCCCTAGTTCACCACTTTCCAAGCTGCCCATCTGCCTGTCTTCCGCTTACATTTCCAAATGTATCATTATTGGAGTTTAAAAGAGACAAGAAGCTGTAAAATGTCATATAGACAGTACAGTCACCTCAAATAATACAATTTGATTTAATACAAATACCAAGCTATATTGTATGTTCAAAACATTTGGGAAATTATATTATTTTGTACTAATACAATTGCTCAGAGAAGGTGTCAAAATTATTGGGACCATAAAATATTCTTATAAATAAAATCAAAATAAAATCTGCATTAACATTCTACCTTTTCAAGTTATTCTCGGTTTAAGGTACTGTATTGTGGCCTTCCATGGCTTCCTGTTTCACTGGGGTATAAAAACGAGGTAACACGCATGTAAAATCCATTTATCGTCCATCACCATGGGGAAAGGCCGAGAACTTACAAATGAAAAAAGACAATTGGTTGTTGACTTTCATAAATCAGGCATATGGGTACAAAAAATAAACTGAAAATATAAAAATACCACTTACAACTATTAAGGCAACAAACAAGAAATGTAAAACCACTGGAACAGTGATAGACTTGCCTGGTAGAGGAAGCATGTACATTTTGTCCCCATGCACAGTGAGGAAAATGGTTCGGGAGGCAAAGAAAAGTCCAAGGGCCACAGTTAGAAAATTACAGAAATTGGTTGAATCTTGTGATCACCAAGTCTCCAAATCTACAATTAGACGCCACAGCCATGCCAATAGGCTATTTGGAAGGGTTGCCTTAAAAAAAGCTTTATTGAGAACAACCAACAAATGTAAATTATTGGAGTTTGCTATAAGGAATTGGCACATGTATTGGAACCGGTGCTATGGTCAGATGAGATGAAAATGCACACCAGTGGTGGATTTGGCCTTGAAAAAAATAATGCATATTCTGAAAATAACCTAAGAACCTCATACCTACTGTAAAATACGGTGGTGGATCCTTGATGTTATGCTGCTGCTTTGTTTCCACTGGTCCTGGGGCCTTTGTTAAGGTCAACAGCTTTATGAACTTTGCGCAATACCAGGACATTTCTGTCCAAAACCTTCTTGCCTCTGCCAGGAGGCTGAACCTTGGCTGCAAGTGTATCTTCCAGCATTACAATGACCCCAAGCACACATCAAATCTACAAATAAATAGTTAATTGACCACAAAATCAACATTTTGCAATGGCCATCTCAGTCTTCGGACTACAGCCCCATTGAAAACCTATGGTGTGAATCAAAGAAGGCACTCCATAAGCGCAAACTCGTCATTAAGCTCGAGACCCTGGATCTCGATTCCGCCCTGTGCAACTGGGTCCTGGACTTCCTGACGGGCCGCCCCCAGGTGGTGAGGGTAGGTAACAACATCTCCACCCCGCTGATCCTCAACACTGGGGCCCCAGAAGGGTGCGTTCTCAGCCCTCTCCTGTATTCCCTGTTCACCCACGACTGCGTGGCCATGCAGCCTCCAACTCAATCATCAAGTTTGATTGACGACACTACAGTGGTAGGCTTGATTACCAACAACGACGAGACGGCCTACAGGGAGGAGGTGAGAGCCCTCGGAGTGTGGTGTCAGGAAAATAACCTCACACTCAACGTCAACAAAACAAAGGAGATGATCGTGGACTTCAGGAAACAGCAGAGGGAGCAGCCCCCTATCCACATCGACAGGACAGTAGTGGAGAGGGTGTAAAGTTTTAAGTTCCTCGGCATACACATCACGGACAAACTGAAATGGTCCACCCACACAGACAGAGGGGTAAAGAAGGTGCAGCAGCACCTCTTCAACCTAAGGAGGCTGAAGAAATTCGGCTTGTCACTAAAAACATTCACAAACTTTTACAGATGCACAATCGAGAGCCCCCTGGTACGCCTGGTATCACCGCCTGGTACGGCAACTGCTCTGCCCATAACCATAAGGCTCTCCAGAGGGTAGTGAGGTCTGCACATGCATCAACGGCGGCAAACTACCTGCCCTCCAGGACACCTACACCACCCGATGTCACAGGAAGGCCATAAATATCATCAAGGACAACAACCACCCGAGCCACTGCCTTTTCACCCCGCTATCATCCAGAAGGCGAGGTCAGTACAGGTGCATCAAAGCGGGGACCGAGAGACTGAAAAACAGCTTCTATCTCAAGGCCATCAGACTGTTAAACAGCCATCACTAACATTGAGTGGCTGCTATCAACATACTGACTCAACTCTAGCCACTTTAATTCTGGAAAAATTGATGTAATAAATGTATCACTAGCTACTTTAAACAATGCCACTTTATATAATGTTTACATACCCTACATTACTAATTTCATATATATATACTGTACTCTATACCATCTACTGCATCTTGCCATCTTGATGTAATAAATGTATCACTAGCCACTTTAAACAAGCCACTTTATATAATGGTTACATACCCTACATCTACATTACTCACCTCATATGTATATACTGTACTCTATACCATCTACTGCATTTTGCCATCTTGATGTAATAAATGTATCACTAGCCACTTTAAACAAGCCACTTTATATAATGGTTACATACCCTACATCTACATTACTCAGCTCATATGTATATACTGTACTCTATACCATCTACTGCATCTTGCCATCTTGATGTAATAAATGTATCACTAGCCACTTTAAACAAGCCACTTTATATAATGGTTACATACCCTACATCTACATTACTCACCTCATATGTATATACTGTACTCTATACCATCTACTGCATTTTGCCATCTTGATGTAATAAATGTATCACTAGCCACTTTAAACAAGCCACTTTATATAATGGTTACATACCCTACATCTACATTACTCAGCTCATATGTATATACTGTACTCTATACCATCTACTGCATCTTGTCTTACATGTAATAAATGTATCACTAGCCATGTATAAACAAGCCACTTTATATAATGGTTACATACCCTACATCTACATTACTCACCTCATATGTATATACTGTACTCTATACCATCTACTGCATTTTGCCATCTTGATGTAATAAATGTATCACTAGCCACTTTAAACAAGCCACTTTATATAATGGTTACATACCCTACATATACATTACTCACCTCATATGTATATACTGTACTCTATACCATCTACTGCATCTTGTTTACATACCCTACATCTACATTACTCACCTCATATGTATATACTGTACTCTATACCATCTACTGCATCTTGTTTACATACCCTACATCTACATTACTCACCTCATATGTATATACTGTACTCTATACCATCTACTGCATCTTGTTTACATACCCTACATCTACATTACTCACCTCATATGTATATAATGTACTCTATACCATCTACTGCATCTTGTTTACATACCCTACATCTACATTACTCACCTCATATGTATATAATGTACTCTATACCATCTACTGCATCTTGTTTACATACCCTACATCTACATTACTCACCTCATATGTATATACTGTACTCTATACCATCTACTGCATCTTGTTTACATACCCTACATCTACATTACTCACCTCATATGTATATAATGTACTCTATACCATCTACTGCATCTTGTTTACATACCCTACATCTACATTACTCACCTCATATGTATATAATGTACTCTATACCATATACTGCATCTTGTTTACATACCCTACATTACTCACCTCATATATATATACTGTACTCTATACCATCTACTGCATCTTGTTTACATACCCTACATCTACATTACTCATCTCATATGTATATACTGTACTCTATACCATCTACTGCATCTTGTTTACATACCCTACATTACTCATCTCATATGTATATACTGTACTCTATACCATCTACTGCATCTTGTTTACATACCCTACATTACTCATCTCATATATATATATACTGTACTCTATACCATCTACTGCATCTTGTTTACATACCCTACATTACTCATCTCATATATATATACTGTACTCTATACCATCTACTGCATCTTGTTTACATACCCTACATCTACATTACTCATCTCATATGTATATACTGTACTCTATACCATCTACTGCATCTTGCCTATGCCGTTTGGGCATCACTCATTCATATATTTTGATGTACATATTCTTATTCATTCCATTACACGTGTGTGTATAAGGTAGTTGTTGTGAAATTGTTAGATTACTTGTTAGATATTACTGCATGGTCGGAACTAGAAGCGCAAGCATTTCCCTACACTCGCATTAACATCTGCTAACCACGTATATGTGACAAATCAAATTAGATTTGGTTTGATTTGATATCTGGAAAGAATCTGTATGGAGGAATGGTCTAAGATCCATCCCAATGTGTTCTCCAATTTCATAAAACATTATAGAAAAACGCTAAGTATCATTATCCTATCAAGTGGAGGGTGCAAAAAGTCTTGAAAACAGAGATGCCAATAGTTGACACTTATCTATTTGAGATTTTGTTTAAATTATACTGAACAAAAAATATAACCTGTAAGAAATGATGCTGTTTTGAAGGGTGGTCACACCAAATATGGATTTCATTTATATTTTTCTTCTGTTCACTCACTTTGCATTTGGATCATTGATAGATATAATCTATTTACATGTCTATTTTTGAAAGCATTCTTACGTTACAGCATTTTATTCACACCTGCCTAAAACTTTTGCACAGTATTGTATATCAATGGTGACAATCATTTTGGAGGTGACTGTATAACTAGTAATGTTTTTTTAAAGGAGAGAATCTAGTTGCTTTGATCCAGTTGATTGCTTCGTTCCATCTCTGGAACGAGCAGCAAGATGCTAACTAAGGTAATGATTCATATGAGACACGTTACATCCCCTGAAGTGTTGCTTTAATATCTTAATGATTTCCTCTCCTTAGTAAATGATGCTATTCATATTCAACACTAATCGTCTGCTCTGGGGAAGACATGAATATGTAAATGGCTTACTACTAATGTTACATAAATCTCTGATTATAAAGCCATGAAGGTTACAGGGAAGAGTGAAAGCACAATATTTATACAATGTTTACATCCAAGGGAGTGATTTCAGATCAAAGAGAAGCGTACATTTTCAGAGGAAAATGAAAGCTGTAAGTTGTCCCATATTTACTGTTGGCCACTGGGCAAACGTCTGTGTGTGTGCGTGCATGCATCTGTGTGAATGCGTGTGCCTGTGTGTGCGTGCTTGGGCCTGAGATGCAGAGAATGTGAAATGCTTTTGGCCTAAAAGATTATCTTAGTTATTTTAATTGTCTTATTTATCTGTGCCCAATGCTGGTATCTTCTTCCTGGTCTTTATAATCAGCAACAGTTTCATGATATTTCCATTTAGGCCTAGATTCAATCAGATCAAGCATTTATTGGAGATAGCCGACACCCGCATAGCATAGCTGCTGTTTTTGCGGTGTCAAATCAGTGAGCAGTTGCTCTTGTGATTGTTGTCAGGAAGCCACACCCGTTCCACTCCTGTAAGAAGTTCAGAACAAGAAAATGTAGGCTATATAGAAATAATGACGCTCACATTGAAAATCAGAAGAAATAATGAGGATTTCTATCAGCCTAATGGAGGTGTATATTACATCTCACATTCCAGTGTTCAAACTTGTAAACAAGGCTACATGTGATTTCTGTTAATGCGACTCCATGCAGCCAATGGCAATGTCCGTTTTAGATATAAATCCAGGAGCCGCTTGTGGATTTGACAGCTGCAGGTCTGACACGTCATAACATCAGCTACGTGGATGTCGGCTAAAGCAGATCTGATTGAATCGGCTCTTAGAACTTCATGTTCTGGATGAAGAACAGCAACCACTTTGTGCCCCCTACATCTCCGTAATGGCCACTTTGACATGAACGTGGCTCAGTCATTCCTACAATACAGGGATGTCCTCTGCTTGTCTGTGGCTGAAGGTTCTGGAATACTTCCTGTAATGGGATAATGGCAGGCATTTAACACACGATAACACATATGTTTGCAAGCAAGTACACTGACACACACACATTCAAGTATACACACACGTACACAGGCAGGCAGGCAGGCAGGGAGGCATGCAGACACACACACGCACACACACAGAAACATACAGTACATAGAAATGCAAAAATATTCTGCTTGGGGGAATATCCAATTACCTCTCCAGATTAATTCCTGTGTGTCTTTGTGTGATTTAGTTTGGGCTGCAGTACTGCAAGACATCAATGTGCATCTTCTCCTCTTTGACACGACCCAATAATTACTACTCCTAGATCCCATTTCTGACATTTCAAATGAACCCATAAATTACTTGGAGTATACACAGTATATATACAGTATGGAGTGTGCGACTTTGTTTTTATAGTTGACATTTCAACACAAACGCACACAGACATCAGTCTAAACTCAATCTTGAAGATATGTTAATTACAAAACGAGTGATAGGATCTCCCCTCCTCACTCTCTCCTTCTCTCTCTATTCTCTCTCATCCCGTTTTCTCCATCCCTCCTCCTCTCTTTTTCTCTCCCCACCCCTTCTCTCTCTTTCTCCCTGAGTGATTGTGTGTGTTACAAATACAGCATGATAACTGTTGTACAAACGTGTGTGTGTGTAATGTGTGACATTTGGCCAGCAGGGTTGTTGACCCAGCTGAACTCACATCCATGTCTTTAACCCACACTCATCATGTAATGTTAACCCTGTGGCATCATGATGATGATGACCGTTTCTTAGTACTATCGATGACTAATGTGGTTACAGCACATACATTTGTTTTAATAGTAATTTAGCAGATGCTCTTACACAGAACAACTTACAAGAGCAATTAGGGTTAAGTGTCTTGCTCAAAGGGGTATGGACAGTTTTATCATCCAGTTGGCTCTGATCATAACACAGAGCCAAGGCCGGATCTAGCCTTTCGGGGGCCTTAAGCAAGATTTGGTTGTCCCTTCCCCACAGAGAGTGTATGTAAACTTCTGACCCACTGGAATTGTGATACAGTGAATTATATGTGAAATAATCAGTCTGTAAACAATTGTTGTAAAAATGACTTGGGTCAAGCACAAAGTAGATGTCCTAACCGACTTGCCAAAGCTATAGTTTGTAGAGTGGTTGAAAAATGAGTTTTAATGACTCCAACCTAAGTGTATGTAAACGTCCGACTTCAGTATAGTTGACCTAAGTTGTAAATGTAGAAATAAAGAGTTGTAATGTGTATGTGTCTTTCAAATCTTGGAATGTTCTCAGACCATTACTGTCCATGATATTGACAAGGGTACTGATCCCACATTTAAACCATTAGGGGGATGCAAAAGACCACCCTCCAGATCACAATAAATTATTGTGAAACATTGGAGTAAGGGCATGCCATTTTGATTCCCAGTTACATCGTTTTTCAAGGTAGAGCCAAATAGAGATTGTGTGAGCAATAAAAGGACCAAAGCTTTATTCAAATCAAATAAAAGAACATTGTATTAGTCACATGCGCCGAGTACAACAGGTGTAGACCTTACAGTGAAGTGCTTACATAAACGCCTCTAACCAACAGTGCACTTTCAAAACATATGGATAAGAAGAAGAGATAAATGTAACAAGTCATTAAAGAGCAGCAGTAAAAAATAACAATATATACGGGGGGCGGTACAGAGTCAATGTGCGGGGGCACCGGTTAGTTGAGGTAGTATGTACATGTAGGTAGAGTTCATTAAAGTGACTATGCATAGATGACAACAGACAGTGGCAGTGGTGTGGAGAGGGGAGGGGGGAGAGGGGATGGCTATGCAAATAGTCTGGGTAGCCATTTGACTAGATGTTAATGAGTCTGATGGCCTGGGGGTAGAAGCTGTTGGGTAGCCTCTTGGACCTAGACTTGGCACTCTGGTACCGCTTGCCGTGCGGTAGCAGAGAGAACAGTCTATGACTAGGATGGCTGGAGTCTTTGACAATTTTTATGTTACGTAATCTTATGGATTTCACATGATTGGGAAAACAGATATGAATCTGTTGGTCACAGACACCTTAAAAAAAAGGTAGGGGCGTGAATAAAAAAACAGTCACATCTCCTTTGCATAGAGTTGATCAGGCTGTTGTTTTTGGCTTGTGGAATGTTGTTCCACTTCTCTTCAATGGCTGTGCGAAGGTTCTGGATATTGGTGGGGAACTGGAACAAAGCCGGATGTGGAGTTCCTGGGCTGGCAGGTTTACATGTGGTCTGCGGTTGTAAGGCCGGTTAGACGTACTACCAAATTCTCTAAAACGATGTCGGAGGGGGCTTATGGTAGAGACATTAACATTAAATTATCTGGCAACAGCTCTGGTTGACATTCCTGCAGTCAGCATGCTAATTGCATGGAACATTTCTGGGATACTTTAATTCAGGTCATGAAACATGAAACCTGGGACCAACATCCTTTAACTTATATTTTTGGTTGAGATGGAGACGTGAATCAAAAAAATGTCAATTATACATTTGTAGACTAATTGGATATTGAATTGTGTTTAGTTGTCAAATAAACCAAATATTAACATTTGAAGGATATGTATCTTCTGCTTGGTTAGTTCCATCTGAGCCACTGACTTGATTCCAGTTTGTCCACAAATTAATAATATATATGTTGGATTAACATCTCCATCTCAACCAAAAATGTAAATTAAAGAACACGACTAAATCAAATCAAACTTTAAGTAAACTTTAAATGAAGTTTGATTTGATTTTGTCATATTCTTTAACTTTGATTATTGGTTGAGATGGAAATGTGAATCCAGCGTATAAATTGATTAATTAAAACTGGAACCAAACCAAACACAATTCAACATCACTTTTGCAATACAGTAAATAGCCTATTAACTTGTCGACAAGTTGACAAATTATGTTTTGGAATCACGTCTCCAACTGAACCAGAAATGGAAGTTAAAGAATAGGATTAAGACAGTGGATCAGATTAAACTATTTTTCATTGTCAACCAAACACAATTCAATAATAATTGTAATACAGTAAATAGTCTAAAATTAAGGCTGTCTTACAAGCTAATGTAACAGTATTTATTCAACCTTAAAATGAGTAACATCCATGGCAACAGACCGTAACTATACATATCTTATTATGTAATCAAACGATCAAAGGTCGCAGGTCTGTGGAGATCTTCACAATATAAATATCTGTGCAGAATCTTGGAACAGCATTGATCACTTGTACTTTTAATGTAATCTCCACTGCAATCCAGGTCATTTGGTTGTGCTATTAGATGAAGCACAGTGATAACACATTAAGTTGTTGTATAAATACAAAAAATCTGACCTTGTATTCCATTGGAATTCGGACCCAAGGGTCTCCCGGTCACGGCCGGTTGCAACAGAGCCTGGACTCGAACCCAGAATCTCTAGTGGTATAGCTAGCACTGCCTTAGACCGCTGCGCCACGCAGAAGGCCTAACAACGTGCCTTTTAATAAATCTCAGCCTAAGCTCTGAAAATGAAATTTCCCTGGTGTCATCACAGTCACGACATTCCCAACATTCCCCCCTATTTTGACTAATGATGATGAAGTTGGCTTTAAACCAAGACTCTTCCTTTAGAAATCTCTTTGTGTTTTGGTATTCATTTTGTAGTCCTCCATTCTCAAGTGTCTCTGTGTCGTCACCAGTCTCAACGGTCTTCATCAACGTTTGTTACTTTACAAACAACGTTTGGGGGGAGAGAAGGAGGTGAAAGAGGGAGGGAAAAGAGGGAGGGAAAAGAGAGAAAGAGGTATTAAGGGATAAGGAGACAATGGGGCTGGATTTACACTTCAAATACTCCTTCACTCTCACACATCTCCCTACTCATTATAGAACAGATGATAATATACAGTACCAGTCAAACGATTGGACACATCTACTTATTTCATAATGTTGATGTCTTCACTACTATTCTACACTCTACAAAAATAGTCAAAATAAATAAAAACCCTTGAATGAGAAGATGTGTCCAAACTTATGACTTGTACTGTAGTTGATCGTAGGAGCTGTTCTTTCATCCAAATGTTTCTATTCTTAAAAAACAACAACATCGCACTGTGCACAGACTTCAATTCAACATCTATTCCTTGTTGATAATTTAATTGAAATGATGTGGAAACATTTAACCAGTGTTTGCCCAGTGGTATGAAACTTGTTTTTCAACTATTCACCTCTTACTAACCAGGTCGTCGCTAAAAATAACTTCTCCATGACTTCTAAATAAAGACGTATTCATGACAAATAATGTTTGACCTATTGACATCACAAAATCATGTTTTGTTTTTGATTCAGTATCGGTTATACGAGTAAGGCATTTTCTTCCCCATTGCAAGGCAACATTGATGTTGTGGGACTTCTCTAGTGTTAGGAGAGAACACTCTCATTTTTTGAGCATGTTCTAATCTAGTGTAATCCCTCAAACACAGAGGGGATTTGAGAACAACAACACAGTATTGTTTAACCTCTTGAATTGTTAATGCTGCTTCAATATTTTATGCTCCAGTGCCAGTCAACCACTGACATAATGGTTTTGGTTTCTTTCAACGGTCAGACAATATCTTTGAGCCCTCAGTTACGCCTTCAACCATTCACAGCTCTGTTTTCTCTCTGTTTCTGCCTCTCCCCTTCTTTGCCCCTCTCTCTCTTTATCCCTCTTCTCCCTTCTCTCTCTCTTCCACACTCATTTGCAGCACCAATAAACATATCATATTGATCAGAAATGTGGAGTGCACTACACTGGGGGGTCCAAGTCCTGTGATTAATAGAATTTTAATATTAAAATAGATAACTAATAAATAAACGGATGGATAATACACTGAACAAAAATATAAAGGCAACATGTAAAGTGTTGGTCCCATGTTTCATGAGCTGAAATAAAAGATCCCAGAAATGTTCCATACGCACAAAAAGCTTATTTCTCTCAAACTTTGTGCACAAATTTGTTTACGTCCTTGTTAGTGAACATTTCTCCTTTGCAAAGATAATCCATCCACCTGACAGGTGTAGCATATCAAGAAGATGATTAAACAACCCAATCATTACACAGGTGCACCTTGTGCTGGGGACAATAAAAGGCCACTCTAAAATGTGCAGTTTTGTCACACAACACAATGCCACAGATGTCTCAAGTTTTAAGGGAGCGTGGAATTAGCATTCTGGCTGCAGGAATGTCCACTAGAGCTGTTGCAGGAGAACTGAATGTTAATTTCTCTACCATAACCTGCCTCCAACGTTGTTTTAGAGAATTTGGCAGGACGTCCAACCGGCCTCACAACCGCAGACCACATGTTACCATGCCAGCCCAGGACCTCCGTATCCGGCTTCTTCACCTGCAGGATCGTCTGAGACCAGCCACCAGGATAGCTGATGAAACGGTGGGTTTGCACAACCAAAGAATGAATTTCTTCACAAACTGGTCTCAGGGAAGCTGATTTCTGTTCTTGTGGTTCTCACTAGGGTCTTGACCTGACTGCAGTTCGGTGTTGTAACCAACTTTAGTGGGCAAATGCTGACCTTCGATGGACACTGGCACGCTGGAATAGTGTGCTCTTCACTGTACTGGGCAGATTGCATTCTGTGGGCTAGAGGTTTGAGTAGATGTCAACGTTGTGAACAGAGTGTCCCATGGTGGCAGTGGGGTTATGGTATGGGCAGGCATAAGCTACAGACAATCAACACAAATGCATTTGATCAAAAAGCCATTTGAACACACAGATATACCGTGAAGAGATCTTGAGTCCCATTGATGTGCCATTCTACCGCCTCTATCTCCTCATGTTTCAGCATGATAAATAATGTACAGCCCCATGTCGCAAGGATCTGTGCACAATTCCTTGAAACTGAAAATGTCCCAGTTCTTCCATGGCCTGCATACTCACCAGTCATGTCACCCATTGAGCATGTTTGGGATGCTCTGGATCAACGTGTACGACATCTTGTTCCAGTTACCGCCAATATCCAGCAACATCTCAAAGCCGTTGAAGAGGAGTGGAACAACATTCCACAGGCCACAATCAACAGCCTGATCAACTCTATGTGAAGGAGATGTGTCGCGCTGCATGAGGCAAATGGTGCTCACACCAGATACTGACTGGTTTTCTGATCCACACCCTTACCTTTTTACTAATGTATCTGTGACCAACAGATGCATGTATTCCCATTCCTGTGAAATCCATAGATGAGGGCCTAATGAATGTATTCCAATTGACTAATTCCCTTATATCAACTGTAACTTAGTGAAATCTTTGAAATTGTTGCATGTTGCGTTTATATTTTTGTTCAGTGTATTACAGTTTTTCTCAATTGCTAAAACACTAAAACCCATTGGCTGAACAAAGTTATCAGTTGCCTGGACTCATTTAGCTAATTATGCAGTCTGTTGTCAATACCTTAAACCATTTCACATGGTAAAACACAATTTGCAGATCTCACTTAGACTTTTCAGCCAAACTCTAAACACATTCTCATTCTCAAAACACATTCTGCACTCTAATGTACATGTCATCCATACTGGTAAAGACAAGTGGCAACAATCAAATACAAATAGAGAACCCATGTCATTGATTGAGCACAACCACTGAAATTTGATTTAACCTGTTTCAAATGACGCGACACAACCAATATAAGCCAGTTCAGAGAGTAAACAGGTTGTTGAAGGTGGGAAGGAGAAAGTCTGAGAACGGATAGAAGAAACAATGTGAGAGGACGAGGACGAGTGCGTATGCGAGGTGGGCGACGAGGAGGAAGAGGAGGAGGAG
Source organism: Oncorhynchus gorbuscha (assembly GCF_021184085.1). Classification (NCBI taxonomy): domain Eukaryota; kingdom Metazoa; phylum Chordata; class Actinopteri; order Salmoniformes; family Salmonidae; genus Oncorhynchus; species Oncorhynchus gorbuscha. The sequence continues at coordinate 42,581,151 of NC_060196.1, read as the reverse complement.
GGCAAGAAAGAGGAAGAGGAGGACGAAGAGGAAGACAAAGAGTGGAAATATCTGGTGAAATTCGAGCAACAGTTATAAACCATGTTCTTGTCCATGGACTGACAATGAGGGAAGCAGGACTTAGAGTGCAACCCCATTTGAGACAATTTTCTGTGTCCACCATAGTAAGGACATTCAGAGCAGAAAACAGGTACAGTATACTACTGTATTTTTGTAATTGCACATTTACTGTACTACACTATATGCAGCTTTTCAATAGACATTTGTAAAGTTAATCACTGTATGTATTGTACTGCATGAATATGTTTTGTAACTGCACAACTACTTTTTGTAGAATTGCAAGGCAGCCACATGCAGGTGGAAGGACAGCTAAATTCACTCGGGAGCAAGAGGCCGTTATAGTTGACATGGTCCTTCAAGATAATGCAACACGACTCAGAGAAATCCAGGAACGAGTGATACAAGACAGCACACACTTCCAGGGAATCAACAGTGTGAGCATTTCCACAATTGACTGTGTCCTCCATTGTAATAGGATGCGAATGAAACAAGTATACAGAGTACCTTTTGAGCGCAACTCACCAAGAGGGAAAGAACTGCGAGCTCAGTATGTGCAAGTAAGTGTACATTCAGAAACATTTACTGTAATCCAGATTCTCTACTAACACATACTATGTGAATGACATTACTCTTCAGTACATACAATGTATGTGAATCAGAAGCGTAATTGTACTCTACAGTATAGCACTGCCTCTGTATGACTTACAAAATCCTACATACAGTATATTGTATTTCTACACAGACAATATTTGACTTGGAATCCTTGGACAGACCCCATGACTTCATCTTTGTTGATGAAGCAGGCTTCAATCTAACAAAGAGGAGAAGGAGAGGCCGAAACATGATTGAACAACGGGCCATTATTGAAGTCCCTGGTCAACGAGGTGACAATGTCACAATCTGTGCTGCTATCAGCAACCATGGTGTTCTACATCACCATGCTACACTCGGGCCATATAACACCCAGCACCTTCTAAGATGTATTGCCAATCTAAGAGATGTTTTATTTGAGCAGCAGGTTCAAGAGCAGCAGTGTCAAGAGCTAATTGAGAATCCCATTCCCACCTATGTGATAGTGTGGGACAATGTCAGTTTCTACCAAGCTGCTCAGGTAAGGGAATGGTTTATAACATCAATGGGCAGTTTATGAACTTGTACCTCGCTCCATACTCGCCTTTCCTGAATCCGATTGAGGAGTTTTTTTCCTCTTGGAGATGGAAAGTGTATGATAGACAAACCTACACCAGAGTAAATCTGCTGCAAGCCATGGATTTAGCCTGTGGTGATATAGGTGAGGAATCATGTCAGGGCTGGATACAGCACACAAGAGGCTTCTTCCCCCGTTGCCCCAGGAGGGACAATATTGCTTGTGATGTCGACTAAGTGCTCTGGCCTGACCCAGCCCAAAGACAAGAAGAAGCACATTGATCACATGTTTACTCCTTTGATTTTGTCCCTTTTAGTATTGGATACTGTAGTACAGTGCATTGTAGGCTGTATACTGTACAATGGACAAATTGTATGGCCCTGAACATTGTGCTTTCCATTGATTAACAGTACTGACTGCTCAATAGATTTTGACTGGTTGCAGGTTCATATCTGCAGGTTCATATACTTTTTGGGGGGGATTGTTTACTGACTGCTTGAGATTGTATATCATTTTGATCACTTTGTTTATGATTTGAGAGCAGTGTTTGATTTTGAACATAGATAAAACTGTTTTAAGGCGAATGTTTAATTTTGCGAGAGGAGTCAGAGGTTATGTAAATAGTGTTTGAAGATGAGGTTTTGTGTTTAATGTTTTCAGGAAATGGAGCAAGGTTTCAGAAATTGTGTTTTAGCAATTGAGAAAAACTGTAATAAACTTAAATAGATAATATTCACACATTTTTATACACAAATAACTATTTGTACATTGGCTCTTGCTCTGTGTTTTGTGCAAGTGTGTAAATGCACCTGTGCACGTGTGTGGAGGTCATATTCAGTTGTCAGTGTGTGTTTGTGTGTGACTCTTTATTGATTGCGCAAATGACAGTCATGCTGTGAGTCTGATAAGTGTATTGATGATCTGATGTAACCCTGAGTTAACCCTGTGTTATCCAAGTAGAACAGGTTTGCTTTGTTCAACTGCTATTGACTAAATCATTATCCCACCATCTGTCACCACTCTGTATCACTCTGTTATAATATCATTATCTGATGACTTTTAAATGTTGAGCACATCCCAATGTTTGTCTATGTGCGTTTGAGTGTGTGTGCACCCGACTGTGTTCCTGTGAGTGTGTGTGTGTGCGTTGACATATTGAAGAAACATACAGTACATTCACCACTTCATCATGTCTATTCGAAAGAGATAAGAGTTAGATCGGCCTGAATCCCATGTCATTAACATAGAGCCTGAGGGCTGTGGGGATGAAGTCAAACTCTGAAGTCACATCAAATAGACTCTGATAGACCCATCTCCTCTGGAGCCAATTATCATCTTCTTTTCATAACACAAAGACAATGAAATTCAAACTGAAAAAACAATGAGAGAGAGAGAGAGAGAGAGAGAGAGAGAGAGAGAGAGAGAGAGAGAGAGAGAGAGAGAGAGAGAGAGAGAGAGAGAGAGAGAGAGAGAGAGACCAAAAAAGCGACGGGAGAGCGAGGGTGAATTAGTGCTATCCTAGGGGTGTGTATTAGCAATTCTGATCGTCATGCTACCTCGGTTCTGGAATTGTTCTGGAAAGTTCAACAGATACTCCAACAGTCAATATACCTGATAAATATTCATGTTAATAATGGGGAATATGAAAATATGTGCATATTTGTGAACAGTTCAAGCTGTTACAGTCATTATGTTTGGACCACGAGGATTGTTGTTGCCTGGCAAATGAGTAGAGAAAAGGAGAAAGTCCACATTTTACAATAAGATGGGGTAGGAAAAATCAATTTTAGATAAACATTTGCTATTTGTTAATGAGTCTTATGGAAATAACGTGTAGATGACGGAGCAAGAGAATCATGTAATGCTTAATAATGAGAACACACACTCCAGTAAGAATAGTGCAGGTCAGGGTTGGGGTCAATTTCATCCCAATTCTGTCAATTTGGAATTAATGAATTAAAATACCAATCGAAGAATTAAAGAAGTACAATTTATTCCGAAATATAATTGTAATTTTTTTAAATATAATTTTCTACCTCGAAGCTCACTACTATTTGAAATGTCAAGTCTCAATAAGAGACAGAGGTTTAGAATGATTCTAGAAGTTATATTTACTCAAATCAATCCCTTGCCATGTACTTTACATTGATCATTATGTTTGGTTGAACTGTGCTTGTGAGATAATCAAATATTTTCATAAAAAATATCACTTGAAGATTTAGTTCAGAAATGCACATAAACACATATTTGCAACACAGACACAGACACACAACTGTCTCTGCCCACGCATCAATCTGTTTGCCGTTAGTTCAGCGACTTTTCCTGTTGACCCGACGAGACATAGATGGAACTCGTTGTAATTGAACACACACACTATGATTCATCCCTGCTCTCCTATGGTTCATTTCACAACAGATAGACCGGTGGTTAATGAACTCTGCTGGCTCAATCAGGCACCTATCTGTTTTTCTGTCTGGTTCAATCCTTTTACTTAGTCTTGGTGTGATAGTTAGGCTTTGTGTTTGCGTTTGTGCGTGTGTATGTTTGTGTCTGTGTCTGTGTCTGTGTCTGTGTCTGTGTCTGTGTCTGTGTCTGTGTCTGTGTCTGTGTCTGTGTCTGTGTCTGTGTCTGTGTCTGTGTCTGTGTCTGTGTCTGTGTCTGTGTCTGTGTCTGTGTGTGTGTCTGTGTCTGTGTCTGTGTCTGTGTCTGTGTCTGTGTCTGTGTCTGTGTGTGTGCGCGTTTGCATGTGCACATACACAACCGTTCAAAAGTTTGGGGTCACTAGGAAATGTCCTTGATTTTGAAAGAAAAACACATTTTTGTCCATTAGAATAACATCAAAGTGATCAGAAAAACAGTGTAGACATTGTTAATGTTGTAAATGACTTTTGTAGGTTGAAATGGCTGATTTTTTAATGGAATATCTACATAGGTGTACAGAGGCCCATTATCAGAAACCATCACTCCTGTGTTCCAATGGCACGTTGTGTTAGCTAATCCAAGTTTATCATTTTAAAAGGTTAATTGATCATTAGGAAACCCTTCTGCAATTATGTTACAGCTGAAAACTGTTGGTCTGATTAAAGAAGCAATAAAACTGACCTTCTTTAGACTAGTTGAGTATCTGGAGCATCAGTATTTGTGGGTTCGATTACAGGCTCAAAATGTCCAGAAATAAAGAACTTCTTCTGAAACTCGTCAATCTTCTTGTTCTGAGAAATGAAGGCTATTCCATGCGAGAAATTACCAAGGAACTGAAGATCTCGTACACCACTTTGTACTACTCCCTTCACAGAACAGTGCAAACTGTCTCTAACCAGAATAGAAAGAGGAGTGGGAGGCCCCGGTGCACAACTGAGCAAGAGGACAAGTGCATAAGAGTGTCTAGTTTGAGAAACAGATGCCTCACAAGTGCTCAACTGGCAGCTTCATTAAATAGTACCTGCAAAACACCAGTCTCAACGTCAACAGTGAAGAGGCGACACTGTGATGCTGGCCTTCGAGGCAGAGTTGCAAAGAAAAAGACATATCTCAAACTGGCCAATAAAAAGACACGATTAAGATAGCACTGGACAGTGGAACTCTGCCTAGAAGGCCAACTTCACAATCAATTAGTCTTTTAAAATGATAATCTTGGTTTAGCTAAGACAACGTGTCATTGGAACACAGGAGTGATGGTTGCTGATAATGGGCCTCTGTATGCCTATGTAGATATTCCATAAAAAATTTGCCCTTTCCACCTACAATACTCATTTACAACATTAACAATGTCTACACAGGATTTCTGATCCACTTGATATTAAGGGACAAAGAATGTGCTTTGCTTTCAAAAACAAGGATATTTCTAAGTTACCCCAAACTTTTGAACGTGGCACCGAACTTCCACTCTTAGGGAAGATGACGTCACCAACACTAGGCTACTCTTCTAACTGTACACCATATTTGGGAAACGATGGGGCGGCCATCGTATTTGGGTAGTTAGGGGAGGACCAACCATCTCATAGTAATCAGGTCACTGTGACTCCCGGGCTGGAAACAGGATTTCTAATGATGGGATATGATGGGATACGATTACTGAGAGAACATCAGGTAATGTACCTACTGGCCTGGAGACACACATCACATGCAGACACACACATTGACCATACCCAATCCTGATGATGTCTGAGAATATAGCACAAAGGCCTTATATAACATCTTTCAGAGCAGACAAAGAGAGGAACACTGTGTAATACAACCCTAGTCATCTAGATTTCCTATCACTTTCTTTCCTTCTGAGGTTTAAAGAGATCGTTCACTTTTTAGATTTTTTTGCTTATTTTCAATTGTTTTCTTCAGTTTTTTGTTGTTGTGAGTATTATCCTTGGCTGTTGTTGTTTTGTCCATTTCATAAGTGTTTCATCCATTTTAAAGACATGCTCCAGTACTTTGGCAACTAGTAAGTACTTTTTAAACCTCCCATTTTGGGCTGGCGGATGTGTCATTTACATTTACATTTACATTTAAGTCATTTAGCAGACGCTCTTATCCAGAGCGACTTACAAATTGGTGCATTCACCTTATGACATCCAGTGGGACAGTCACTTAACAATAGTGCATCTAAAACTTAGGGGGGGGGGGGTGAGAGGGATTACTTATCCCTCTAACCTATGAGCAGAATTAATGTCTTGTCTGGGTGCAAGACGTTGGTGTCTGCGACGGGGCTGGTTTTCTTTTTGTAATCGGTGATTGACTGTAGAACCTGCCACATACGTCTCGTGTTTGAGCCGTTGAATTGCGACTCTACTTTGTCTCTATACTGACGCTTAGCTTGTTTGATTGCCATGTGGATGGATTAGCTACACTGCTTGTATTTGGTCATGTTTTGGTCGCCTCGCTTTAAAAGCAGTGGTTCACGCTTTCAGTTTTGCGCAAATGCTGCAATCAATCCACGGTTTCTGGTTAGGGAAGGTTTTAATAGTCACCGTGGGTACAGCATCCCCGATGCACTTGCTGTTTTAGTTTCTGTCTATCGGCTAGAAGCAAAAAAATGGAGTCATAGTCAGATTTGCCGAAAGGAGGGCGGGGGAGGGCTTTGTATGTGTCGCGGAAGTTAGAGTAGCAATGATCCAGAATGCTGCTAGCTCGAGTTGCGCATTCGATATGGTGATAAAATTTAGGGAGCCTTGTTTTCAGATTAGCTTTGTTAAAATCCCCACCTACCATAAATGCAGCCTCAGGACATATGGTTTCCAGTTTACATAGAGTCCAGTGAAGTTATTTCAGGGTCATCAAGGTGTCTGCTTGGGGGGATATACACGGCTGTGATTATAATCGAATGCAATTCTCTTGGTAGATAATGCAGTCGGCATTTGATTGTAAGGAATTCTAGGTCAGATGAACAAAAGGACTTGAGTTCCTGTACGTTGTTATGATTACACCAGGAGTTGTTAATCATAAGGCATACACCACCCACCGCCAGAAAATATCTATAATAAGATAAAACTTTAAAATAAATTAACTATCCCTTTAAAGATGGAATCCGCAGTAGGGGAAACAGCACCACTGGCCGCCCCACCACTGTTGTTACTGTAGATATTGTGTTCTTCCATCTCCAGTGCAATGACGTCAAAGGGGAAAAAACAGTGCTCGTTGTTTGCAGTGACTTCTTTGATGGTGTAATATTGGAAACGGACATGGCTGTTTCACCAATAAGTATTCTAGATTTAATCTCTTATACTGTTATGTTGTAGGGAGTTTGAAGTTATTCATATAATCTACAAAGAAAACCCAAGTTATCAGAGAGCAGATTATTTTCTGTTGAATGGTGTTTCAGATTCAGTAGAATCAGTTGAATGTTGTTTTAGATTCAGTAGTCAGTAGAATGTTGTTTCAGATTCAGTAGAATGTTGTTTTAGATTCAGTATGGAACAATAGAATGTTGTTTCAGATTCAGTAGTCAGTAGAATGTTGTTTCAGATTCAGTAGAATCAGTTGAATGTTGTTTTAGATTCAGTAGTCAGTAGAATGTTGTTTCAGATTCAGTAGAATGTTGTTTTAGATTCAGTATGGAACAATAGAATGTTGTTTCAGATTCAGTAGTCAGTAGAATGTTGTTTCAGATTCAGTAGTCAGTCAAACGTTTCAGATTCAGTATGAGTCAGTAGAATGTTGTTTCAGATTCAGTAGAATCAGTTGAATGTTGTTTTAGATTCAGTAGTCAGTAGAATGTTGTTTCAGATTCAGTAGAATGTTGTTTTAGATTCAGTATGGAACAATAGAATGTTGTTTCAGATTCAGTAGTCAGTAGAATGTTGTTTCAGATTCAGTAGTCAGTCAAACGTTTCAGATTCAGTAGTCAGTAGAATGTTGTTTCAGATTCAGTATGAGACAGTAGAACGTTGTTTCAGATTCAGTATGAGACATTAGAATGTTGTTTCCGATTCAGTATGAGTCAGTAGAATTATTTTTATTTTTTAAATAATATGTTTATTATTTTCCAATAAAAAATGAAAAATATAAAACATATATACAAACATTGACAAAACAAAGCTTAATTCACACGTACAATGAAACAAAATCATATTATGAGGTACATACAGTTGAAGTCGGAAGTTTACATGCACTTTTGTTGGAGTCATTAAAACTCATTTTTCAACCACTCCACAAATTTCCTGTTAACAAGCTATAGTTTTGGCAAGTCGGTTAGGACATCTACTTTGTGCATGACACAAGTAATTTTTCCAACAATTGTTTACAGACAGATTATTTCACTTATAATTCACTGTATCACAATTCCAGTGGGTCAGAAGTTTACATACTGTCACACCCTGACCATAGTTTGCTTTGTATGTTTCTGTGTTTTGTTTGGTCATGGTGTGATCTGAGTGGGCATTCTATGTTGGATGTCTAGTTTGTATGTTTCTATGTTTTGTTTGGTCAGGGTGTGATCTGAGTGGGCATTCTATGTTGGATGTCTAGTTTGTCTGTTTCTGTGTTTGGCCTGATATGGTTCTCAGAGGCAGGTGTTAGTCGTTGTCTCTGATTGGGAACCATATTTAGGTTGCCTGTTTTGTCATTGTGGGTTGTGGGTGAGTCTCTATGTTATGTTGCTTGTTAGCATAGTGGTTTGATTAGTGTCACGGTTGTCACTTTGTAGTGTTCTGTTTTTTCAATTAAAATGACGAATACTTACCACGCCGCATCTTGGTCCTTCTCTCTATCTCCAGACAACATCCGTGACACATACACTAAGTTGACTGTGCCTTTAAACAGCATGGAAAATTCCATAGGCTAATTGACATCATTTGAGTCAATTGGAGGTGTGCCTGTGGATGTATTTCAAGGCCTACCTTCAAACTCAGTGCCTCTTTGCTTGACATCATTGGAAAATTGTAGACCTCCACAAGTCTGATTCATCCTGGGGAGCAATTTCCAATCGCCTGAAGGTACGCAAGTATAAACACCATGGGACCATGCAGTCATCATACCGCTCAGGAAGGAGAAGCGTTCTGTCTCCTAGAGATGTATGTACTTTGGGGTGAAAAGTGCAAATCAATCCCAGAACAACAGCAAAGGACCTTGTGAAGATGCTGGAGGAAATAGGTACAAAAGTATCTATATCCACAGTAAAACGAGTCCTATATCGACATAACCTGAAAGGCCGCTCAACAAGGTTTTGGAGCAGTGGCTTCTTCCGCCATAAAAAAAGCCAGACTACGGTTTGCAACTGCACAAAGGGACAAAGATCACAATTTTTGGAGAAATGTCCTCTGGACTGATGAAACAATAATAGAACTGTTTGGCCATAATGGCCATCATTATGTTTGGAGGAAAAAGGGGGAGACTTGCAAGCCAAAGAACACCATCCTAATCGTGAAACACAGGGGATGGCAACATCATGTTGTGAGGGTGCTTGCTGCAGGAGGGACTGGTGCACTTCACAAAATAGATCACATCATGAGAAAGGAAAATTATGTGGATATATTGAAGCAAAATCTCAAGTCATCGGTCAGGAAGTTAAAGCTTGGTCGCAAATGGGTTTTCCAAATGGACAATGACTCCAAGCATACTTCCAAAGCTGTGGAAAAATGGCTTAAGGACAACAAAGTCAAGATATTGGAGAGGCCATCACAAAGCACTGACCTCAATCCTGTAGAGAATTTGTGGGCCGAACTGAAAAAGCGTGTGCAAGCAAGGAGGCCTACAAACCTGACTCAGTTACACCAGCTCTGTCAGGAGTATTGGGCCAAAATTCACCCAACTTATTGTGGGAAGCTTGTGGAAGGCTACCCGAAACATTTGACCCAAGTTAGACAATTTAAAGGCAATGCTACCAAATACTAATTGAGTGTATGTGAACTTCTGACCCACTGGTAATGTGATGAAATAAATAAAAGCTAAAATAAATAATTCTCTCTTCTGTTATTGTGACATTTCACGTTCTTAAAATAAAGTGGTGATCCTAACTGACCTAAAACAGGGACTTTTTTTTACTGGGATTAAATGTCAAACTCAGTGAAAAACTGAGTTTAAATGTATTTGGCTAAGGTGTATATAAACTTCTGACTTCAAATGTATATAAGAAGACAGCATATAGTCATTACAAGCAGTGCAGTTAAGCCAAAAATAAATATTGAGTGGAGTACAGCACAGAGTAGCAGCAGATCATCAACCCAGTTATGAAGAGGGAATAGACCATTTATCCAGTATCGGCTGCCATATTTTGTAAAACGTTGGACTTCTATTGGAGGTATTGTATCGAATCTTTTCCATATGCATTACATTCCCTCAATCCCGTAACCACTATTCAAAGGTTAGTACAGTCTCCATTTTTCAAAATTGCAATATGAACCTTTTGGTTAATAGAGTACAAAGAGAGACAGCCTTCCCTTCCTGGTTATTCCCATCAACTGTACCAAACAGAGAGATCAAGTCAGTAGAATTTTGATTCAGTAGAGTCAGTAGAATGTTGTTTCAGATTCAGTAGAATATTGTTTCCGATTCAGTTGATCCTTCATCACAGAGGAGGAAGGTAGATGGTGAGCTTACATTACTGAGAAGAGGAGAGAACATTCTCTCTCTCCGGCCTTGTTTGTCTCCTCTGCTCTGTGTCACTAATGCAGATAAACATTGTGTGTGTGTGTCACTAATGCAGATAAACATTGTGTGTGTGTGTGTGTGTGTGTGTGTGTGTGTGTGTGTGTGTGTGTGTGTGTGTGTGTGTGTGTGTGTGTGTGTGTGTGTGTGTGTGTGTGTGTGTGTGTGTGTGTGTCCATCTGTATTGTGGTAGTGAGTAGCTGACGATAGGTATGAAAATGGCAGGAGGAACAGAGAGGGTCAGATGATATGACTATATGTCTGCCTAGGCAGGTTTCCAAAGACCCGGGTTAATTTGACAAAAGCAATGTCTCAAGAAAAACATTGCGACATGTCAATTGGAAACGGCCGATACAGGAACATTTTCTAAAGATCGACAACATTTTTATCCTTTCAACATGTGTGGATTTTTGATGTATGATGAAACTGTTTGTTGAATAAGTTATGATTGCAAAATCATTTTTAAGGTACGCGGAGCACGTGATGTCATCTCATAAGTATAAAACTCCACATTTCATTCTAAATTCCTACTGCTTACAAAATCAATTTGTTCAACTGTATAAAAAAAGTGTTTCTTTGCAGGACAAGGATGGTCAAGAATGCCTCAATTTCTTTGCATTGCTTTTCACCATTCAATGATTTGAAATCCACAGGTTTCATCATGACAGGGACCATGGCGATAAGTTGGCACATGAGAATTATTAGAATATGGCAAATCTCAATCAGTTCTTGCAATCTATCCATACTGGCTTTTGTGTTTAAACTGAGACATGAAACAGATAGGTGGGAGGGTATACAGGCTGTCACCAAGTTTTGTTGGTGTGACATAATTATGTCCAGCTGTTTTTATCAAAACAAGATTGTAAATGGAAACACACCGTAACAGGCAAATGACGTGATCTTCCTGTCTGGGTTGCAGGTCTTATCCGGTGTCCTGTGTGAATTTAAGTAGGCGCTCTCTAATTCTCTCTTTCTCTCTTTCTTTCTTTCTCTCTCTCGGAGGACCTGAGCCCTAGGACCATGCCTCAGGACTACCTGGCATGATGACTCCTTGCTGTCCCCAGTCCACCTGGCCGTGCTGCTGCTCCAGTTTCAACTGTTCTGCCTGCGGCTATGAAACCCTGACCTGTTCACCGGACGTGCTACCTGTCCCAGACCTGCTGTTTTCAACTCTCTAGAGACAGCAGGAGTGATCGGCTATGAAAAGCCAACTGACATTTACTTCTGAGGTGCTGACTTGTTGCAACCTCGACAACTACTGTGATTATTAATATTTGACCATGCTGGTCATTTATAAACATTTGAACATCTTGGCCATGTTCTGTTATAATCTCCACCCGGCACAGCCAGAAGAGGACTGGCCACCCCTCATAGCCTGGTTTCTCTCTAGGTTTCTTCCTAGGTTTTGGGCTTTCTAGGGAGTTTTTCCTAGCCACCGTGCTTCTACACCTGTATTGCTTGCTGTTTGGGGTTTTAGGCTGGGTTTCTGTACAGCACTTTGAGATATCAGCTGATGTAAGAAGGGCTATATAAATACATTTGATTTGATTTGAAATGTCACATTTATTTTCTATGCAAACTTTCTAAATGTCGACAAAAAAATCACTGGACAAGTTAATGGAAGCATAGCTACAGACTGCTTTTTGCAACACAGAGACAAATCTCTCCTGAATGATGTGTGTAACCTTTATTTAACTAGGCAAGCCAGTTAAGAACAAATTCTTATTGACAGTGAAGGCCTACCCCTGCCAAACCTGGACAACACTGGACCAATTGTGCACCGCCCTATGGGACTCCCAATCACAGCCAGATGTGATACAGCCTGGATTCAAACCAGGGACTGTAGTGACACCTCTTGCACCAAGATGCAGTGCCTTAGACCGCTGCGCAACTCGGGGTTCAGTGTCCCATGTAAGAATTAGGGTTAGGGTTACTGTTAAGGCCAGGATGTAGATGTGAAGCTAGGGGTAGGATTGGCCGCACAGGAAGCATGACCTGGGAAAAGGGTAAAGGCTATCCCTGACCTATGAAAGAGCTCTGGTCAATATTGTAGAAATGTCAGTTGATTGGCTGGGACAGAGAGGAGCTTTGAACAATGTTTGTGTTGAAATCTCAGACTACTCCCTGGAGCTTTCTCTCTTCCTCATATCTCTTCTTCTTTTTCTTTCTCTCACTGTCTGATTGTCTCTTTCTCTTTTTTTCTCTGTCCTCTCCATCTCACTCTGCCCCTCTCCCTCCCTCCTTCCCCTCTCCATTGGCTGAGTGGGATGATGCTGTGAGAGCGCCGTGGCCAATCAGGTCCTATAAGTTTAATCTATGTCACACATACGACACTCCTACGTCAGGGTTATGTCAAGCCTACGCCATCTGTCATGAACACTCTTCTCCGGCTTTCTATTCCTTCCATCCATCTCTCTCCCCATCCTTCTCGCTCTCTCCATACTCTCTCTCTCTCTGCGTACTCTCTATTGTCTCTCTTTTTCAGAACTGTGCTTCTCTCCTGTCGTCACATCTGCCAGTGCCACTGCAGCGTCTTAAAGCTTTGTCACAGTGGAATTGACCAAACATCTTTGATAATACTCAGAATATCACAGTACCCAGGGATATATGAATAAGAACAGTATTGCGTAAGAAGTGTTGCTCAGTTTTTTACGAGATACATCTGTCTGTACCATTTACAGGGATGGTTATTCACTGGCATCTTCATCACGCTGTCGGTGAGGTCAGCTATTCGGACCTGACAGCCAGAGAGCCAGGTCAACATTACTGTGGATGTGTGTGACTTTCTCAATTAGAGTGAACGCCACACACACACACATATTCTTGAACGCCACACACACACACATATTCTTGAACGCCACACACACACACATATTCTTGAACGCCACACACACACACATATTCTTGAACGCACACACGCACGCAAACACACCACACACAAACACACATGCATGCACGCTCGCACACACGCACACAAACACACCACACACAAACACACATGCATGCACGCTCGCACACACGCACACAAACAAACACACCACACACAAACACACCACACACAAACACACACGCACACAAACACACCACACACATGCATGCACACGCACACACATGCTCTTCAGAAGACTCAGGCCCAGATTCAATCAGATCAAGAGTTAACCGACGGTAGCCGACACCCACATAGCTGATGTTTTGATGGTGTTGGAGGCAGAACTGTGTTGGAGCTGTCAAATTAGTAAGCATCTGTTCTTAATAATTGTCACAAAGTCACACTGGTGTTAGAAGTTCAGAACGAGAAAGTGTAGGCTATATAGAAATAGTTATGCGCAAATTTAAAATTTCAACAAAATAATGAGGGTTTCTATCAGCCTAATCGAGGCTTAGATTACATCTCACGTTCTAGTGCTTGAACTTGTAAACAAGGTTGCATGGGATTTTTCTTAATGCGACTCCGTGCAAACAATTTTTTATATTTATTTAACAGGAAAGACATATTGAGAACAAAATGACTCTTTTTCAAATATGCCCTGTATAAAACAACATAAATATACACATTATACCCAAAATTCCATCTTAGGTCAGTTAAGATCACCACTTTAATTTAATCATGTGATATGTCAGAATAATAGAAGAGAGAATAATTTATTTCAGCTTTTATTTCTTTCATCTTATTCCCAGTGGGTTAGAAGTTCACATACACTCAATTAGTATTTGGTAACACTGCCTTTAAATTGTTTAACTTGGGTCAAACATTTTGGGTAGCCTTCCACAAGCTTCCCACAATAAGTTGGGTGAATTTTGGCCCAATACTCCTGACAGAGCTGGTGGAACTGAGTCAGGTTTGTAGGCCTCCTTGCTCGTACATACTTTTTCTGTTCTGCCCACACATTTTCTACAAGTTGAGGTCAGTGCTTTGTGATGGCCACTCCAATACCTTGACATTGTTGTCCTTAAGTCATTTTGCCACAACTTTGGAAGTATGCTTGGGGTCATTGTCCATTTAGAAGACCCATTTATGACCAAGCTTTAACTTCCTGACTGATGTCTTGAGATTTTGCTTCAATATATCCACATCGTCTTCCTTTCTCATGATGTGATCTATTTTGTGAAGTGCACCAGTCCCTCCTGCAGCAAAGCACCCCCACAACATGATGCTGCCACCGATGTGCTTCACGGTTGGTATGGTGTTCTCCGGCTTGCAAGCCTCCCCCTTTATCCTCCAAACATAACGATGGTCATTATGGCCAAACAGTTCTATTTTTGTTTCATCAGACGAGAGGACATTTCTCCAAAAAGTACGATCTTTGTCCACATGTGCAGTTGCAAACCGTAGTCTGGCTTTTTTATGGCGGTTTTGGAGCAGTGGCTTCTTCCTTGCTGAGTGGCCTTTCAGGTTATGTCGATATAGGACTCGTTTTACTGTGGATATAGATACTTTTGTACTTATTTCCTCCAGCATCTTCACAAGGTCCTTTGCTATTGTTCTGGGATTGATTTGCACTTTTCACCCCAAAGTACGTTCATCTCTAGGAGACAGAATGTGTCTCCTTCCTGAGTGGTATGATGGCTGCGTGGTCCCATGGTGTTTATACTTGTGTACTATTGTTTTTACAGATGAACGTGGCAGCTTCAGGCATTTTGAAATTGCTCCCAAGGTTGAACCAGGCTTGTGGAGGCCTACAATTTTTTCTCTTGGCTGATTTCTTTTGATTTCCCCATGATGTCATACCAAGAGGCAATGATTTTGAAGGTAGGCCTTTAAATACATCCACAGACAGACCTCCAATTGACTCAAATGACGTCAATTAGCCTATCAGAAGCTTCTAAAGCCATGACATCATTTACACAGTAACTGAACAAAAACAAGATCCCACAAACTCAGGTGGAAAACAGGCTGCCTAAGTATGATTCTCAATCAGAGACAATGATAGACAGCTGCCTCTGATTGGGAACAATACCCGCCCAACAAAGAAATAGAAAACTAGAATGACCACCCAAATCACACCCTGACCTAACCAATAGGCTCTCTGAGGTCAGGGCATGATAGATACAGTGAGTTATAGTTGAAATAATCTGTCTGTAAACAATTGTTGGAAAAATTACTTGTGTCATGCACAAAATAGATGTCCTAACCGACTTGCCAAAACTATAGTTTGTTAACAAGAAATTTGTGGAGTGGTTGAAAAATGAGTTTTAATGACTGTATATGCAGTTGAAGTCAGAATTTTACATACACTTAGTTTGGAGTCATCAAAACTTGTTTTTCAACCACTCCACAAATGTCTTGTTAACAAACTATAGTTGGAGTCATGAGAACTTTCTTCTGAATCTCAGTCTATTCTTGTTTTGAGAAATGAAGGCTTTTCCATGCAACAAATTGCCAAGAAATTGAAGATCTCGTACAACGCTGTCTACTACTCCCTTCACAGAACAGGGTAAACTGGCCCTAACCAGAATAGAAAGAGGAGTGGGAGACCCCGGTGCACAACTGAGCAAGAGGACAAGTACATTAGCGTGTCTAGTTTGAGAAACAGATGCCTCTGTCCTCAACTAGCAGCTTCATTAAATAGTACCTGCAAAATACCAGTCTCAACGTCAACAGTTGAGGTCATCAGACTGGGGTGAAGGTTCACCTTCCAACAGGACAATGACCCTAAGCACACAGCCAAGACAATGCAGGAGTGGCTTCGGGACAAGTCGCTGAATGTCCTTGAGTGATCCAGACAGAGCCCAGACTTGAACCCGATCGAACATCTCTGGAAAAACTTGAAAATAGCTGTGCAGCAACGCTCCCCATCCATCCTGACAGAGCTTGAGAGGATCTGCAGAGAAGAACGGGAGAAGCACCCCAAATACAGGTGTGCCAAGCTTGTAGCATCAAGACGACTCAAGTCCGTAATCACTGCCAAAGGTGTTTCAACAAAGTACTGAGTAAAGGGTAGGAATACTTACGTAAATGTGGTATTTCAATTTTGTTTTTTATATATAAAATAGCAAAAATGTCTAAAATCCTGTTTTTGCTTTGTCATTATGGGGTATTGTGTGCAGATTGATGAGATTGGAAACATTTGGAAAAAGTCAAGGGGTCTGAATACTTTATGAATGCACTGTATATATATATATATACACATTAAAATACAAAAACACAGTCATGAGAAGCACAAATAAAACATCACAAGTCACCCAGTAAACAATGGCAATGCCTATTTTAGGTATAATGCTTTAGGTATAATGTTTAGGTATAATGTTTAGGTATAATGTTTAGGTATACTGCTTTAGGTATAATGTTTAGGTATACTGCTTTAGGTATAATGTTTAGGTATACTGTTTTAGGTATAATGTTTAGGTATACTGTTTATGTCATGTTTTGTCTTAGATTGTCTTGTCATTATGCTTTCCCTTCTGTTCGTTTCCCCCTGCTGGTCTTATTAGGTTCGTTCCCTTTTTCTATCCCTCTCTCTCCCCCTCCCTCTCTCTCCTCTCTCTATCGTTCCGTTCCTGCTCCCAGCTGTTCCTATTCCCCTAATCATCATTTAGTCTTCCCACACCTGTTCCTTATCTTTTCCCCTGATTAGAGTCCCTATTTCTTCCCTTGTTTTCCATTCCTGCCCTGTCGGATCCTTGTCTATTGTTCACCGTGCTGTGTCTATGTATTGCCCTGTCGTGTCGTGTTTCCCTCAGATGCTGCGTGGTGAGCAGGTGTCTGAGTCTGCTACGTTCAAGTGCCTTCCCGAGGCAACCTGCAGTTCTTGATCAAGTCTCCAGTCTGTTCTCGTCATTACGAGTAGTATTATGCCTTTTGTTTGTAAAGTAACTTTACTGGATTAAAAACTCTGTTTTCGCCAAGTCGCTTTTGGGTCCTCATTCACCTGCATAACAGAAGGATCCGACCAAGGAATGGACCCAGCGACTACAGATGCTCGTAACACTGCCGTCGAGATCCAAGGAGCCATGCTCGGCAGACACGAGCAGGAATTGTCTGCTGCTCGCCATGCCGTGGAGAACCTGGCCGCTCAGGTTTCCGACCTCTCTGGACAGTTCCAGAGTCTTCGTCTCGTGCCACCTGTTACTTCCTGGCCTGCCGAGCCTCCGGAACCTAGGGTTAATAACCCACCTTGCTACTCCGGGCAGCCCACGGAGTGCCGCTCCTTTCTCACCCAGTGTGATATTGTGTTCTCTCTCCAACCCAACACATACTCTAGCGAGAGAGCTCGGGTTGCTTACGTCATTTCACTCCTTACTGGCCGGGCTCGAGAGTGGGGCACAGCTATCTGGGAGGCAAGGGCTGATTGTTCTAACAATTACCAGAACTTTAAAGAGGAGATGATTCGGGTTTTTGACCGTTCAGTTTTTGGTAGGGAGGCTTCTAGGGCCCTGGCTTCCCTATGCCAAGGTGATCGATCCATAACGGATTACTCTATAGAGTTTCGGACTCTTGCTGCCTCTAGTGACTGGAACGAGCCGGCGCTGCTCGCTCGTTTTCTGGAGGGACTCCACGCAGTGGTCAAAGATGAGATTCTCTCTCGGGAGGTTCCTTCCAGTGTGGACTCTTTGATTGCTCTCGCCATCCGCATAGAACGACGGGTAGATCTTCGTCACCAAGCTCGTGGAAGAGAGCTCGCGTCAACGGTGTTTCCCTGCTCCGCATCGCAACCATCTCCCTCCTCTGGCTCAGAGACTGAGCCCATGCAGCTGGGAGGTATTCGCATCTCGACCAAGGAGAGGGAACGGAGGATCACCAACCGCCTGTGCCTCTATTGCGGATTTGATGGACATTTTGTCAATTCATGTCCAGTAAAGGCCAGAGCTCATCAGTAAGCGGAGGGCTACTGGTGAGCGCTACTACTCAGGTCTCTTCATCTAGATCCTGTACTACTATGTCGGTCCATCTACGCTGGACCGGTTCGGGTGCTACATGCAGTGCCTTGATTGACTCTGGGGCTGAGGGTTGTTTCATGGACGAAGCATGGGCTCGGAAACATGACATTCCTTTCAGACAGTTAGACAAGCCTACGCCCATGTTTGCCTTAGATGGTAGTCATCTTCCCAGTATCAGATTTGAGACACTACCTTTAACTCTCACAGTATCTGGTAACCACAGTGAGACTATTTCTTTTTGATTTTTCGTTCACCTTTTACACCTGTTGTTTTGGGTCATCCCTGGCTAGTATGTCATAATCCTTCTATTAATTGGTCTAGTAATTCTATCCTATCCTGGAACGTTTCTTGTCATGTGAAGTGTTTAATGTCTGCCATCCCTCCCATTTCTTCTGTCCCCACTTCTCAGGAGGAACCTGGCGATTTGACAGGAGTGCCGGAGGAATATCATGATCTGCGCACGGTCTTCAGTCGGTCCCGAGCCAACTCCCTTCCTCCTCACCGGTCGTATGATTGTAGTATTGATCTCCTTCCGGGGACCACTCCTCCTCGGGGTAGACTATACTCTCTGTCGGCTCCCGAACGTAAGGCTCTCGAGGATTATTTATCTGTGTCTCTTGACGCCGGTACCATAGTGCCTTCTTCCTCTCCGGCCGGGGCGGGGTTTTTTTTTGTTAAGAAGAAGGACGGTACTCTGCGCCCCTGCGTGGATTATCGAGGGCTGAATGACATAACGGTTAAGAATCGTTATCCGCTTCCCCTTATGTCATCAGCCTTCGAGATTCTGCAGGGAGCCAGGTGCTTTACTAAGTTGGACCTTCGTAACGCTTACCATCTCGTGCGCATCAGAGAGGGGGACGAGTGGAAAACGGCGTTTAACACTCCGTTAGGGCATTTTGAGTACCGGGTTCTGCCGTTTGGTCTCGCCAATGCGCCAGCTGTTTTTCAGGCATTAGTTAATGATGTTCTGAGAGACATGCTGAACATCTTTGTTTTTGTCTATCTTGACGATATCCTGATTTTTTCACCGTCACTCGAGATTCATGTTCAGCACGTTCGACGTGTTCTACAGCGCCTTTTAGAGAATTGTCTCTACGTAAAGGCTGAGAAGTGCTCTTTTCATGTCTCCTCCGTTACTTTTCTCGGTTCCGTTATTTCCGCTGAAGGCATTCAGATGGATTCCGCTAAGGTCCAAGCTGTCAGTGATTGGCCCGTTCCAAGGTCACGTGTCGAGTTGCAGCGCTTTTTAGGTTTCGCTAATTTCTATCGGCGTTTCATTCGTAATTTCGGTCAAGTTGCTGCCCCTCTCACAGCTCTTACTTCTGTCAAGACGTGTTTTAAGTGGTCCGGTTCCGCCCAGGGAGCTTTTGATCTTCTAAAAGAACGTTTTACGTCCGCTCCTATCCTCGTTACTCCTGACGTCACTAGACAATTCATTGTCGAGGTTGACGCTTCAGAGGTAGGCGTGGGAGCCATTCTATCCCAGCGCTTCCAGTCTGACGATAAGGTTCATCCTTGCGCTTATTTTTCTCATCGCCTGTCGCCATCTGAGCGCAACTATGATGTGGGTAACCGTGAACTGCTCGCCATCCGCTTAGCCCTAGGCGAATGGCGACAGTGGTTGGAGGGGGCGACCGTTCCTTTTGTCGTTTGGACAGACCATAAGAACCTTGAGTACATCCGTTCTGCCAAACGACTTAATGCCCGTCAAGCTCGTTGGGCGTTGTTTTTCGCTCGTTTCGAGTTTGTGATTTCTTACCGTCCGGGTAGCAAAAACACCAAGCCTGATGCCTTATCCCGTCTGTTTAGTTCTTCTGTGGCTTCTACTGATCCTGAGGGGATTCTTCCTTATGGGCGTGTTGTCGGGTTGACAGTCTGGGGAATTGAAAGACAGGTTAAGCAAGCACTCACGCACACTGCGTCGCCGCGCGCTTGTCCTAGTAACCTCCTTTTCGTTCCTGTTTCCACTCGTCTGGCTGTTCTTCAGTGGGCTCACTCTGCCAAGTTAGCTGGTCATCCCGGTGTTCGAGGCACTCTTGCGTCTATTCGCCAGCGCTTTTGGTGGCCGACTCAGGAGCGTGACACGCGCCGTTTCGTGGCTGCTTGTTCGGACTGCGCGCAGACTAAGTCGGGTAACTCTCCTCCTGCCGGTCGTCTCAGACCGCTCCCCATTCCTTCTCGACCATGGTCTCACATCGCCCTAGACTTCATTACCGGTCTGCCTTTGTCTGCGGGGAAGACTGTGATTCTTACGGTTGTCGATAGGTTCTCTAAGGCGGCACATTTCATTCCCCTCGCTAAACTTCCTTCCGCTAAGGAGACGGCACAAATCATTATCGAGAATGTGTTCAGAATTCATGGCCTCCCGTTAGACGCCGTTTCAGACAGAGGCCCGCAATTCACGTCACAGTTTTGGAGGGAGTTCTGTCGTTTGATTGGTGCGTCCGTCAGTCTCTCTTCCGGGTTTCATCCCCAGTCTAACGGTCAAGCAGAGAGGGCCAATCAGACGATTGGTCGCATACTACGCAGCCTTTCTTTCAGAAACCCTGCGTCTTGGGCAGAACAGCTCCCCTGGGCAGAATACGCTCACAACTCGCTTCCTTCGTCTGCTACCGGGTTATCTCCGTTTCAGAGTAGTCTGGGTTACCAGCCTCCTCTGTTCTCATCCCAGCTTGCCGAGTCCAGCGTTCCCTCCGCTCAAGCGTTTGTCCAACGTTGTGAGCGCACCTGGAGGAGGGTGAGGTCTGCACTTTGCCGTTACAGGGCACAGACTGTGAGAGCCGCCAATAAACGCAGGATTAAGAGTCCAAGGTATTGTTGCGGCCAGAGAGTGTGGCTTTCCACTCGCAACCTTCCTCTTACGACAGCTTCTCGTAAGTTGACTCCGCGGTTCATTGGTCCGTTCCGTGTCTCCCAGGTCGTCAATCCTGTCGCTGTGCGACTGCTTCTTCCGCGACATCTTCGTCGCGTCCATCCTGTCTTCCATGTCTCCTGTGTCAAGCCCTTTCTTCGCACCCCGTTCGTCTTCCCTCCCCCCTCCCGTCCTTGTCGAGCGCACCTATTTACAAGGTACGTAAGATCATGGACATGCGTTCTCGGGGACGGGGTCACCAATACTTAGTGGATTGGGAGGGTTACGGTCCTGAGGAGAAGAGTTGGGTTCCGTCTCGGGACGTGCTGGACCGTTCACTTATTGATGATTTCCTCCGTTGCCGCCAGGATTCCTCCTCGAGTGCGCCAGGAGGCGCTCGGTGAGTGGGGGGGTACTGTCATGTTTTGTCTTAGATTGTCTTGTCATTATGCTTTCCCTTCTGTTCGTTTCCCCCTGCTGGTCTTATTAGGTTCGTTCCCTTTTTTCTATCCCTCTCTCTCCCCCTCCCTCTCTCTCCTCTCTCTATCGTTCCGTTCCTGCTCCCAGCTGTTCCTATTCCCCTAATCATCATTTAGTCTTCCCACACCTGTTCCTTATCTTTTCCCCTGATTAGAGTCCCTATTTCTTCCCTTGTTTTCCATTCCTGCCCTGTCAGATCCTTGTCTATTGTTCACCGTGCTGTGTCTATGTATTGCCCTGTCGTGTCGTGTTTCCCTCAGATGCTGCGTGGTGAGCAGGTGTCTGAGTCTGCTACGTTCAAGTGCCTTCCCGAGGCAACCTGCAGTTCTTGATCAAGTCTCCAGTCTGTTCTCGTCATTACGAGTAGTATTATGCCTTTTGTTTGTAAAGTAACTTTACTGGATTAAAAACTCTGTTTTCGCCAAGTCGCTTTTGGGTCCTCATTCACCTGCATAACAGTTTAGGTATAATGTTTAGGTATAATGTTTAGGTATAATGTTTAGGTATACTGCTTTAGGTATAATGTTTAGGTATAATGTTTAGGTATAATGTTTAGGTATAATGTTTAGGTATACTGCTTTAGGTATAATGTTTAGGTATAATGTTTAGGTATAATGTTTAGGTATAATGTTTAGGTATAATGTTTAGGTATACTGCTTTAGGTATAATGTTTAGGTATAATGTTTAGGTATAATGTTTAGGTATAATGTTTAGGTATAATGTTTAGGTATAATGTTTAGGTCTACTGCTTTAGGTATAATGTTTAGGTATACTGCTTTAGGTATAATGCTTTAGGTATAATGTTTAGGTATAATGTTTAGGTATAATGTTTAGGTATAATGTTTAGGTATAATGTTTAGGTATAATGTTTTAGGTATAATGTTTAGGTATAATGTTTAGGTATAATGTTTAGGTATAATGTTTTAGGTATAATGTTTAGGTATAATGTTTAGGTATAATGTTTAGGTATAATGTTTAGGTATAATGTTTAGGTATACTGTTTAGGTATAATGTTTAGGTATAATGTTTAGGTCTAATGTTTAGGTATAATGTTTAGGTATAATGTTTAGGTATAATGTTTAGGTATAATGTTTAGGTATAATGTTTAGGTATAATGTTTAGGTATAATGTTTTAGGTATAATGTTTAGGTATAATGTTTAGGTATAATGTATAATGTTTAGGTATAATGTTTAGGTATAATGTTTAGGTATAATGTTTAGGTATAATGTTTAGGTATAATGTTTAGTATAATGTTTAGGTATAATGTATAATGTTTAGGTATAATGTTTAGGTATAATGTTTAGGTATACTGTTTAGGTATAATGTTTAGGTATAATGTATAATGTTTAGGTATAATGTTTAGGTATAATGTTTAGGTATACTGTTTAGGTATAATGTTTAGGTATAATGTTTAGGTATAATGTTTAGGTATAATGTTTAGGTATAATGTTTTAGGTATAATGTTTAGGTATAATGTTTAGGTATAATGTATAATGTTTAGGTATAATGTTTAGGTATAATGTATAATGTTTAGGTATAATGTATAATGTTTAGGTATAATGCTTTAGGTATAATGTTTAGGTATAATGTTTAGGTATAATGTTTAGGTATAATGTTTAGGTATAATGTTTAGGTATAATGTATAATGTTTAGGTATAATGTATAATGTTTAGGTATAATGTTTAGGTATAATGTTTAGGTATAATGTTTAGGTATAATGTTTAGGTATAATGTTTTAGGTATAATGCTTTAGGTATAATGTTTAGGTATAATGTATAATGTTTAGGTATAATGCTTTAGGTATAATGTTTAGGTATAATGTTTAGGTATAATGTTTTAGGTATAATGCTTTAGGTATAATGTTTTAGGTATACTGCTTTAGGTATAATGCCAGGAGCCACAGTTCCATCTCCAACACCACCAAATCAAACGCTATGGGGACGTCAGCTAAAACGGATCTGATTGAATAGAGCCCTTAGTCTGACATGAGAACATTGTAGAGCTCTGTCAACAGAAAACTTCTTGCAGAACAACAAACAGATTGTTGGGATGATTGGGTGTGTGTGAATGACAATGTGTGTGTGTGTTTACTCAGGCGTAGCAACCTGGATCATCTCTCTGGCACTTTGTAGACAAGATAAGCCCTGTACAGCTAATTGGCTCCTCTGAGAACACACACACACACTGGAAATCATACATACACAGAAAAAAACACACACACACTCGCCTGCGCACACACGCAGTGTGTTGATTGGTGTGTGTGTGCAGTCATACTTAATGGTGTGTGTACTAAAAGGCACTTCCCCACCATCTGGTGGGTTTCACCAGGTGTATTGTGGGTTGTTGTGTCCTACTGACATCTGAGTCGTGACTGAAACTCTTTCTGGACTGTGTGTGTGTGTGCTCAAGTGCACCATTGAAACAGTATGAAATGTTATGTTATCTGGTTAAATGTATTAAGGCAATAGTGACATCAAGCTGTAGAGAGAGGCAACTACAGCTGGTACCACTACAGCTGGTACAGAGTAAACCAGTGGTCACCTACTTCGATCAGTTAAAAGTGTGCAGGCTTTAGCTTCAGCCCAGCAAAAAGACACTTTTTGATCACCACATTGAATGGTTTGATGATTAAACTGCATTAGGTGTGAATTATCCCTGGACCAGAGTTGTTGAACACAATGTCTGGTACGGAAGGGATGGGCAACTTGAGATGTGTATGCATAATTTGTATTTGAATCATGCAACAACATTGATAGGAGATTTGTGCAACAACAAAAAAATCCAGTTATACACAAGTATTTCAGGATTTAGCCCTAATTGATTTGAGGATGGGAATTCACATATCCTGCAGCTTCCCCTTTCTCCACTAAGGGGCACAGTGTACAAAATGTACATTCCACTACATTTTTAAATTACCCGTCATTTAGCAGACAATTATCCAGTGTGACTTACAGTAGTGAGGTCATATATTTTAATACCTTTATTCATACTGATCCCCCGTGGGAATCAAACCCACAACCTTGGCATTGCAAGCGCCATGCTCAACCGACTGACCACACGGGACCTGGATGCTAGTTTGATGGATGACGGTCTACTCCGCTGCACCATCAAAGAGTTCTAGAAGCCCAATGTTCCTTTCTATTCTTGTTTTCCCAAGAACTCCACTAAATCAGTTACATATATGAGCATTTCCCAAAAGCTTTCTGAATGGAGATACAGGGAAAATGAATGGTTTATACATGACTGTGCAAGAGAGAGAGATGAGATTAGTAGCACAGCCTACATACATCCATAATAATATGACCTTGAATGCATGCAGCTCTGTCCCCTGCAGCACACCAGGAGAGGGTACCAGAGTTCAAGGATCGCTTCGAACAAGAATGATACTAACTCTTACACAACGTAGGAGCTCAGTTGAGTTGATGAGATTTCTGTCTTCATTTTGAGCAAAACATTTTTTTAGACAACTGCAAACCAAGGAGTTGGTCCGATGTGGTTATTGTCCTCCCCGTTGCTTCAGGAACAATATAGGAGCAAGAGAGGCACAAGAGGACATTTCTCTCCAAAAGGGGTGAGATTCCTCCATGAGTGTTTGTGAAGGATATTCTTTAATTATAATAAACAATAAATAATCATAACAATGGTCAAACTTTCACACTTAATCATGAGATAGCTTGCAATTTATGAGAAAAAAAGAGCTCCAGACAGAAATCAATGAAATACAAGTTTATTTAAGTGTAAACCAAATAACTGCATAGGAAACGTTTAAAGTCCACAGAAGACAGAGTGTAGCAGGTAACCGATATATTATAGTCTACTTTGCCATATTTAGACTGAAGGCCTGACATCGGCACTTCCACACCAACCACAGTGTGAAAGGGGGAAACACACAAACGCACACAGGTATGCGCATGCACATACACACACGAAAGTACACCAACACAAAACACTCAAGGATGTGCGCCCCCCCCACACACACACACACACATATAGAAGCACCAGCAGCACCCATCTAAACTTGGCTGGTCCCTGCCTTCCTCCTACCTCGTGGACTGAGAGGAGAATACATTCAGTGGATTTCTCTTCAACAACACGATGCAGCGCACAAACACACACACACTACCTGCCTGCACACAGGATACAAAACAGAACAGGGTCAAACTATTTTAAGACACAGCCACTTCTCTAGCCGTTAACTCCTTGTTTTATCTAGACAACTTGTTAGGACAACTCCTTGTTAAAAGCTGTGATGTTGAATTAGCTGTGCATTACTAAGCCCTGGGGGTGTGTTGATGGTGTGTTGATAAACTGAGACTTAAAATTCTTAAAGATGCCATATTGTCACAAAAGCTCCATGACAGTAACATTCTAAATTGCAACTCAGTGGAACATCATTGTCATGGAATATTGGATGACAATGTGGCATCCGTTCTAATTCTCCAGACTCTGATTGGTTGGTAGTACAGTATCAGTCCTGTCCTGTGTTCCTGCTAGCAGCGGATAGGGTGTGATCTAAAATCAACATGAACTCCCAACAAACCCTTTTCTTTAAAAGCAATACATTCCAAAAGGGTCGCAGAGAGTCGTGTGGTCTGGAGTATTTGTCCTTTTGTGTTAATCAAACAATTGAAAAATGAAACGAAAATAAAACATGAAAATAAAAGAGTACATTTGAGGGAGATTATCTAAAAAGCCCCCCAAAAATTATACGGTTATTTTCCAGATTGAAAACTAATGTGTACTATGCTAAACGGACACACACATAGAACTTTTGGTCGCGTTCCAGCCCGTCTTTACCACAGTCGTGCTGCACATCTCACAAAGCCTGTAGAGGTGTTTAAAAGCACAGGAACCATATAGAAATCTCATCGTTTGCACAGCGCGAATGCAAAACAAGAATGTCCTGAAACGTGACCAATGAGACCAGTACTGAGGTCATAACAGAAAGGTTCACTACATCATCACAAGGGGGGACATGTTTCACTGTGACACCCGCATCACTGGGGAGACATGTTACACTGTGACACCCACAGGGTAGGGACATAGAACTACCTGAGTTTCTTTTATTTTTTATCTTTCAATTTTTTTTCATATTTTTATTTTCTTTAAAGATGATACAATCATTGACAGAGGTCTAAGACCTTGCAGACTTTCCAGCTGGTGCAGTTTCACTTTTAAAAGCATCTCTTCTTTTTCTTTTCTCTTAATGCTAAGAGAGGCCTGAAACAAAATGGTGGACAGAACCACAGGGGCCAATAAAACCCCCGATAACAGGAGTACAGGCGACCAATCACATCCTCCGAAGACATCACCACACTTCCCGGATATCATTGAGGGGGAATCAAGCGATTCTAGCGATGCTAGGCAGCTAAACTTGTCAATAAACCTAGCTTCTTTTCACAGATAGTGAATGAGGTTGCAAAAAACACTAGAGGGGGGGGGGTTAAAAAAAAGCTGACTGTGCAGCTTTACAAGTTGTTGTTGTACTAACCGGCTCTGCTACATCTCTGTTTTAAGGGATGGCGAGTTGAGCTGTTTTTTTCCCCATCTCAGGATTCAAGACATGGCCAGTCGAGCACTGGTTGGCTTCTGCAGAGCCTCTTGGTTACAGGAAATACATTCGCAAAGGTCAAAAGGTTAAATACATCCAATGTACTCCTAACACACACACATCTTTGGCTATATAATCATGATAAAATCATCCAGATTCAGTAACCCACCCATCTGAGTTTACAACACCCATTTATCTGTGAGACGTTGGTTCACTGTAGAGAATTTTGAAAGAATGCAACAAATGAAAATAAAAACAATGAACAAAAGTTTAAAATACATGTTTTTCCTCTTTAAGAGTGAAGACCTAAGGATCTTAAAGATAGAATTTCCTGCAACTTAATTTTAAAAAAAGATTGATTTCCTGCAACTTAATTTAAAAAAAAGATTGATGCAGACTACACATTTCATATAGTAATACTGAAACCCATCGACAGATCATATCGGTGAAGCGGTTGTGGGTTCTAAGCAGCAGGGTCTGGGGACTCCAACTCACTTGCCCTTTAATGTGCTAACGTCTCCACTGTATTAACATGTAATAAACAGGCTTATTAATGTGAAATAAACATCTTATTCACTCAATGTGTTCCTATACACCACAGTTTTGCTTTGTCAAAGAGTTTGACTTTTACACTCATCTCAAAATAAATTACTATCCTCCTCAACCAACACTACGCTAACTCTAAAGTCCACACTTGTAAATGTTCTTACTGAGGAGAAATTGTGTATTGTGTTGAAATTAGAGGTCATTCTTGTACATCTAAGGGGAGTAAGATGGAGGTCCTAACTCTTTAGAGAGAACACTCCCTCTCCCGCTAACGCATGGCAACAAATGACAAGGGGTATCTTACATGATCATGTGCCTCTGACATCACTAAGACTCTAAGGCCAATCAGCCAACAGTGACATCACAATCACTCTCACTGTTGGACAATCAGGTTACAGCTCTGCTGATCTGCAAAATGACATAAAGCAAAAGGGGGCCAGCCCCCCTAAGTGCATCCAATCAAAGCACAGGGATCTGTCCCCAACTGCTTTGATTTGCTAAACACATATCTAGGATATAATGGTCCAATGACATTCTCCATCTATGACAGTGTCATTCTGATGCCAACTCCATTTGGCACCAAACTCTCACAGATATCTTTTTGGCACAATTCTCAGATCTGCATTATTTGGTTTCTCCATATGATTAAAAGGCACAATTCACCACACTTCTAAACAACCCACTCATGGACACAGTGTGAAGAGAAGGCCATTTGTAACTTGTCATTTCAAATTAAATGGAGATCTTTGGTCTGACAGGTGAGGTAACATGTATTAAATTGTGAGTTGAGGTAAAAGTAACATGAGGTATGTTAAAAAGTAAAGTAAAGTGAAACTAAGGTATACAGTCCATAAGAGAGACTTTATGTTTATAAGTTACTAGTCAACATACTTGAGAGGTAGGCCTATGTGTACTGTATGTAACATGAGGCATTTCAAGTGTGAGGTCAAATGTGTGCTGAGGTATATTTGCAAAATGACATTTGTATGTTGATGAGGTCTGAGAATATAGGTTCTGTAACAATATGTATATGCAAGTTACTGGTTGAGGTAGGCTACATTAGAATTGAGATACACATGAGTAAATGTGAGGAATATGAAAGTTGAGGTATATATATGTTGAGGTAAATGAAGAGATGTGTAAGTTGATGTAAATTAGGATGGAAAGTGCAGGCCTACTCTTTCCTCTGAGGTAAGAAGTTCAGTCAGCGACCCACTAATAGCGCCCATACCGCTAGGCTAGGATATGCTAAGGGAGTGGCTAACTTTACAAGGGAAAGGGGTATTTACAACCCCTCTAACAGTTCCACCTCAGAGGTGATAAATCAGGAATCTGTTAGCACTCAATGGTTGTGTAGGCTGAGATGCTAATGCTAATAAGGGATGCTAGTTATGAGTCATATGAGTTATGAGTCAGTGTCACGTTAACATAGGTGGTGATGCTAGACTGAAATCACACACATATACTCTTTGGTTGCTGTGCGATATGGTCTGGTTTCAGACCTTTCTACAACGTTCTCCTCAGACGTGGGCCTGAAAAGTACTTCAAAATCAAAGCTACATAAACCTATTGAGTTTTATATGGCTGGGATTCTTGTCTCAACAGGATGTTACAGTACTGTGTGAATGTTAATAATATTTCACCACAGTTGGCCCTATATTCCTCTTCTCCCCACCTGACTGTGATTGACAGCATTGGCAGTGCTTTGAATGCATCTTTTTGGTGAGAGTTGGAGGGTTTTAGACCTCCAACACTAATGATTAAACAACAAAGTGTTTCTTTCAATTTGTAGTTCTTTAGATGCCAAACCTACAGGTGGCCGTTGTGCAGAAATTCTATCTTTGGTTGACTCCACTAGCTGGGCTCTACCAGTATATACCTCCATCTTTTGGAGGTCAGGTCCCAGATTCACAAAACACTTCTTACGCAAAAACTTAAGAAGCTTCTTAAGAAAAAAATAAGAGGTTCATAAGATAGTTCGTAAGTGCAATTCCTCAACAATATCTTAAGATGTAATGATTTTCTTACGAACTTCTCAAATATCTTCTTACAAATCTTAAGATGTTTGTTGCTAGGGAACCATTTTAGCTATCTAGCTAGCAATTGCAATCATGTTAGCATATTTCTTACTGAGATTACTGTTCTAAAATATGTTATTGGGTTTAAAATAATCAATACTGAAACTTTCAGATGAAGTTTGTGAGTGAATTAAACATGTTCAATTGCTTTTTAGATTTTCTTCTCTCACGGCCCTGAGTTTAAGACAATGGTTTAAAAACATTTCCAATAACTTTTTTTATGCACATGTTCCGGAACACTCTCTCTCTCCAGCATTCCAGACTGGAAGTTAATAAATAGGGAGGGGCTTTGCAGTGACATCACAAGGGGATTAGATTCAATTCTAGGCCCCAAGAGCAAATCGGAATGTCCCACAAATCAACACACAATCCAACCCTGATCTCATATTAGCTCTCACTGTTGTCGGTCACGTCCTGTGGACAGTTACTCAAGATGCTCTCTTTATGGAGGCATCGTTCTCCACCTGCATCATTCACAACAAGATGTCACTCCGACACGATTCCTAATCAATAACTGATACGGCAGCGTAGCCTGGTTGCGAGTTCAAACCCCCGAGCTGACAAGGTACAGATCTGTCGTTCTGCCCCTGAACAGGCAGTTATAACCCACTGTTCCCAGGCCGTCATTGAAAATAAGAATGTGTTCTTAAATGACTTGCCTGGTTAAATAAAGGTAAAACAAACAAACAACATCCTGATAACTCCAGATAAACTTCTGAAATACTTTGGTGGGCCCTCTGTTTCAGAGTAGACAAACACTCTTTTTTTTGCATTTTCATTATTTTTCTTATACTGTATATAGATCCAGCATGCTTTGCTTAATCAATCATGAACATATTCCTGTAATACTTTGATGCCTGACAGGGGAATCAACAATAGTCAATTGATAATAGGATCATTTGGGACAGCAGGGACAATCTCCCCACAACAACGACTACCTCGTGATTCCAACCAATCATCAAACCGCATCTGTCCCAGTTCCGCTGCGATCTATAATCAATAAACTAGTAAAGCTTAAAGGAGATTCTTCTGATTCTACTGATCAGTTTTACCTCAACATCAGTCTCCTCCTGTGGCTTGAGCTAACTAACTAACTAACTAATTAACTAACAATGAATCAGTCTAAACAGGCTTGGCATTACATAAAACCCTCTCTTCTTCTTTTGACAGTGCCATGACACTACACATTGAGAGATGAGGGGGCAATTCTAAACAGAGATTTACTAACTAACAAGCTACCCTAAATCTAGATAACATAAAATGACACCACTGAACGCTCTAGACTACACTACAGGTCAGGTCGGGCTTCTATAACCAGAACTAAACATGCAGCGTAGAACTACAGCATCCGAGTGTCTCAGCAACAAAACACATTACCCAAGATGCACAGCATGAATCCTATTAATCCTGTGCAAATATATATATATATATATATAAAAAAAACATTTTTATGTTGCTCTTTAAATAAAATTCAGTATTGAGGTAGACTTTCTTTTCTTCTTTGTAAAACTTGACGGACTAGACCTCTGCTCGGAGAGTGTGAGTACATTCATAAAGAACTAGATGAGGTAGGTGGTGGAGCAGTGGGTTCAATATTTCAAGAAATGTGAGAAAAGTCCCTGAGATGGCGATTTGAGGAGAGTTTAGCGAGAGAGCTTTGAGCAGTTGAGATAGAAAAAATAGAAATTACGGATATCTTTTTTGTCACTTTCACTAATGATTATCAATCATCTTAGTGGTCCCCTTTGTCATACAGTACACCACAATCTGAAGCTAAATGTAAAGAAATACAAACAATAATCAACAAATCCGTTTTCCCTTAATTTCGTAATAAAGTATTTTCGTCTGCTCTGTTCATCTCTCTGTTTAAACTGTCCTCTCTGTGTGTCTGTCTGTTGATTCCTCCTCTCTTTTAATTCCTCTCCCAAACTGAGAAACAGAGAGCAAACAAAGCGAGAAAAAGAACGAAAGAAAGCAAAAAATTATTAGAACTTTTCAAAACTTGAGGATGCGGTTGTTTCCAAAATCGACGACCACGATGACTCCGTCAGGCGTCACGGCAACACCGGAGGGGCGGTCCATCTGTCCAAAGCCACTCCCTTGCATACCAAATTTACATAAGAAGTTCCCGTTGGGCTCGAATACCTGCACCCGGTGGTTCCTCGAGTCAGCCACGATGATCCGGTTCTCCTGGTCCACAGCCACGCCCTGCGGACGCAAGAACTGCCCGTTACCGGTTCCCTCTGAGCCCAAGAACCGGGCAGACTGGCAGTCCGGCCGGATCACCAGCAGACGATGGTTGTTGAAGTCGGTGACGACCAGGTGGTCCTCGTGGTTGAAGGCGACGCCACGCGGTGAGTCAAAGTGTTTCCACAGAGCGCCTTCAAAGCCGTACTTGTTGATGAAGGACCCATCAGGGCCAAAGAGCTGGACACGGTGGTTCCTGGTGTCAGAGACCAGTATCTTCCCTGCAGAATTCACCGCCACATCCCAGGGGTAGTTGAACTGCCCGTTCTACAATAGAGTAGAGTGGAATATCATTATTAGTTCAGCTCTAAAGTTTGTGTGTATATACTGTAAGTAAGAGTGTGTGTGTGTGTGTGTGTGTGTGTGTGTGTGTGTGTGTGTGTGTGTGTGTGTGTGTGTGTGTGTGTGTGTGTGTGTGTGTGTGTGTGTGTGTGTGTGTGTGTGTGTGTGTGTGTGTGTGTGTGTGTGAGAGAAAGACTGATTTCCCTATCCCATCTGGACAAGAGGAATACATGTGTAAGAATGCTGTTCACTGACTATATTTCAGCATTCAACACCATAGTACCCTCCAAGCTCATCATTAAGCTTGAGGCCCTGGGTCTGAACCCCGCCCTGTGCAACTGGGTCCTGGACTTCCTGACGGGCCGCCCCCAGGTGGAGAAGGTAGGAAACAACACGTCCACTTCCCAGATCCTCATCACTGGGGCCCCACAAGGAGGCGTGCTCAGCCCCCTCCATTACTCCCTGTTCACCCATGACTGCGTGGCCATGCATGCCTCCAACAATTAGGCCTGTTTACCAACAACGACAACACAGCCTACAGGGAGGTGAGGGCCCTGGGAGTGTGGTGCCAGGAAAATAACCTCTCACCCAACGTCAACCAAACTAAGAAGCTGATTGACGGGACCGCAGTGGAGGTGGAAAGATTCAAGTTCCTCGGCGTACACATCACTGACAACCGGAAATGGTCCACCCACACAGACAGTGTGGTGAAGAAGGCGCAACAGCACCTCTTCAACCTCAGGAGGCTGAAGAAATTTGGCTTGGCACCTAAAACCCTCACAAACTTTTACAGATGCAAAATTGAGAGCATCTTATCGGGCTGTATCACCGTCTGGTACGGCAACTGCACCGCCCTATGCGGTTTGCCCAACGCATCACCGGGGGTAAGCTACCTGACCTCCAGGACACCTACAGCCCGGATGTCACAGGAAGGCCAAAAAGATCATCAAAGATCATCAAGGTCAACAACCACCCGAGCAAACGAGAGACTTAAAAACAGCTTATATCTCAAGGCCATCAGACTGTTAAATAGCCATCACTAGCACATTAGAGGCTGCTGCCCTATATACACTTTAATAACGGAACACTAGTCACTTTAATAATGTTTACATATTTTGTATTACTCATCTCATATGTATATACAGTATTATATCCTATTCTCATGTCTTAGTCTATGCCGCTTTGATATTGCACGTCCAAATATTTATATATCCTTAATTCCATTCCTTTACTTTAGATTGTGTGTATTGTTAGATATAACTTGTTAGATATTACTGCACTGTTGGAGCTAGAAACACAAGCATTTCGCTACACCCACAATGACATCTGCTAAACATGTGTATGTGACAAATAACATTTGATTTGGATATTATTTGATTGAGAATTTCCACCTTAGTGCCCTTCTCGCCGAACTTGAGCATGAACTGCCCGTCGAAAGTGAACACCTGCACGCGGTGGTTGTCTTTGTCCGCCACGATGATCCGGCGTTGGCTGTCGCATGCCACGCCCGCTGGACGGTCAAACTGACCGGGGCGAGAACCCAGGGAGCCAAACTTGTGGTAGAAGGCACCGCACGGCTTAAAGATCTGGACGATAGGAGTAGTAGCAGAAGGACATTTTTTTTGTTTTACTTGATATTAGGTTGCCACTGTACACGCAATCCTTCAGCTCTCATTATAGAAACAACATTTCTCCTTAGGATTACAGCTAACACCAAACCAATCCACAACATGAAATGAATGAAACCCACCTGTACGCGGTTGTTACTGCGGTCGGCCACCACCACGTATCCCTCCTTGTCCACGCTGATCCCCCAGGGCCGACACAGCTGCCCCTCCCCTTCCCCCTCACCACCGAATGCAGACACCGGGGACCCCAGGGCGCCATAGCTCCGCCCAGACTTCACCAGCACCTTAGAACACAGGCAGGGAGAATGTTAACATTCTAACTTAACATTCTACATTACCTTCTGCAATGTTAAAGTTGAATTATTCTATTGTTGCTTAAGACAGGGGTTCCCCAACTTTTTCACTCAGGCCCAACTCCCAACATTGGGGAACATACCAGCCCCCCCTGTGTGCGCGCACATGAGCCACGTCTATTTCTATGGGAACAAGCACGGTTCATGATACATACGGTTCACACCCCTCTTGTTGGCAGAGAGGACCTTATGCAGGTTTAAAGCTTTTTTCCTGCAATTCTAGCCATTTTATTATGGGGTGCAGAGAAAATGTTGCAGTTTTAAAGCTCATTTTCTTGCATCTTGCAATTTGATACATTTTGCCATGTCTAATGTGTATCCATGTGATATTTGAGAGACTCAAATATTACTACAAAATATATGGGTTAAAAAACCTAACTAAAAAATGTTAGCTGAAATGGGCTATTTGATCTGGACATTTCTAACAAGTTATAAATGCCTCTCTGAGGTCTGACATGTCTGACATGACAAGAGGAACTGCCCAATTTAGAAAATGACTGTTGTGCATTCTACTATTACAACTTTCAAGAGTAAGTTGAAAGACGGAATGAGTTCCTTTAAAAAAAAGGCACGCCCCAATGTTTGGGAACCACTGGCTTAAGATGGTTATATATATTATTTGGTTGTTGTAACTAAAACAATAATATACATTTTACCTTAAAGGGGCTACCCATGATGTGCTGGTTACAGACCAGAACTGACACCAGATATTCTCCCTCTGCTTTGGGCAAATAGCTGACTGTGTATGACCCGTTCAGGTGGTCACACACCTCGGCAGCCGACAGGTTACCATCCACTGCTGCCATCACTACTGCTGACACCGCGTCACCGCCCGAGAGGCGGGGCTCCCCGTCATGGTCGTAGCCAATCACGGTGAAGGAGGCAGGCTTGCCGCGGAGTGCGGTCTTTAGGCCCTCTCCATGAGCTTTGGTGACGGTCGCGAACGCTCCGCTACTGATCAGCCCCATGGACTGGATGGCTATGTACAGGGCCTGGGAGAGATAATAATGAGATCATATCAATAATATGGACGAGTGGATACAGAAAAATGATGTACAAGAAATTGGCAGACAAGTCAATAATTTCATTAGTCCAAAGAGACCAGAAATTTGGCAACAGTGTTGTACTATTACTGCAACAGTCAATAACATTGGCTCAGAGTGCACAGAGAGCCCACATGTCTCTAACCCCTCTCCTCTGGTCAGGGGGAGTGAACATAATGCGGTTATTTACCTGGTCTGGAGGCATGAACATGAACCTGTCGTCTTCCTGTGGCTGCAGCAGGCCTCTGAGAGACTTGAGCTCCTGGATCTGGGTCAGCATGCGCTCTCTGGCCAGCAGCACGTCCAGGTGACGGCCCTCGTCGAGCACCTGATGTTAAGTTATGAAGTGAGGAGACACAGACACCATATAATGACTTTAATGCCTTTGGACATTGTATTTAAAACTTGGTCGCCTTGCGTCCCCCCCCCTGTAGGGGGACATGCAACTTCTTCCATACCTGAGTGACGGCTGCAATGGTGCTGTCCAGCTTGGTCAGGTTCTGATGCAGCTTCTCTACCTGCAGGTACAGAGACTTGGCTTTCAGCTGGCGGATCTTCTCAACCTGGGAGAGGGGGGAGAGGGAACAGGAGAGGGGAGGGAGGGTGGGAGAAGGGTAAAGAGAGAGATTCATTCATTGGGTAAGGGCAACCTCCAGTAGTGTGAAAATGGTTTTGCTCTCAATCAGGGGTATGATTTACTGCATATATATTTTATGAATATGGATAGCAACAGAATGACATCCCTAGAGTAGAAAAGAGGAGAGATATTATTTCCACTTCATTTCTCAACTCCTAATATTGAGTAAATGACACTCATTGAAGCTAATTACACTAACATAGGCTTTGAAAAAGCACCCGCAAGAACCAGTCGCAGCAATTATTATTTTTATTTCTTTATTTTACCCTTATTTTACCAGGTAATTTGACTGAGAACACATTCTCATTTACAGCAATGGTCTGGGGAATAGTTACAGGGGAGAGGAGGATGAATGAGCCAATTGGAAGCTGGGGATGATTAGGTGGCCATGAGTGCAGCTGGCTTTTGGTAAGCTTTCTTGACTTGAACATACATTTTTGCCAATACGACTAACCTTTGTTTAACCAGCTAAACAGCTGCTCTTAGCAAAAATATATTTGGAGTTACCTTTCTAGCCAATAGGCTATGTTAGAGTTTATACTTCCTCTTGCGTCAAAATAATGAAAAGCTATTTACCAAATTTATTAATTTTTAAATGTTGATTACTTCTCCTTTCCATTATCATTCATCTGGTGAGAAGGCAATACATACAGGATTGTCTGGGTGGGGGTCTCTAGGTAGCTAGTTTGCCTGGATGGGGGTCTCTGGGCAAGAAATGTTTGAAGACCCCTGCTCTAAATGATTGGGTTCCCTGAGTAGCTGGTTTGCCTGGGCAGGGATCCCTGGGTAGCTAGTTTGCCTGGATAGGGGTCTCTGGGCAAGAAATGTTTGAAGACCCCTGCTCTAAATGACACAAAGTGTAGAATGTCAATCAGTATACAGATTATAGTGACCTGTGGAACACATGCACACCTTTCAAACCAAGAGGTTTTCTCACTATCTTCAGCATCCTGACATCTCTTTATAAATGAAAGGTATTGCCGCCAACCGACCTAGTCATGATTGTGGTAAAGTTCTGCCTATGGCTTAGTATGAAATGGAGTCGTAATGCCGAGGCAAAATTGGCACACACTACGCTCTTGATGGTTGCTAGGCAGCGCCCGTTACTACTGTATTCCTACCAGTTCTAAACTTTGCGAGGCATGTCACTTCACCCATCTCTTTGCATAGCCCACCGCATGCACTGTTTTCTAACCACATCTGGGTGGATCAATAAAGAATTACTGCGGGATGAATATCACTGATGAAAACATTGAAATAAAGTGGGCTAATGTAAATACAGGCATCAAATTGTTGCTTACTGAAACTCCAAAAGTCATCCAATTGTTACAATACATTTGAAGCAATAGCCTACCAGTGTGTGTTCAACTATTTCAGAGCCGTTGTATTCTGCTTGGAGACAAGCGTGGGGACTCGTTTTGATAAATCCATCACTGGAATCTCCAATTGGATATTGGTTACGCTACAACTAGGCTGTGGAAATGTTAGCTCAGTTGAGGTAAGTGCTGCTCATCAGAACATTTTCCCAGCATGTTATGTAGCTTATCGAGTGGAATATTTTGCTCTTCACTCTGTCGCTTAGTAACCTACGACTACTCTCAACCAAAAGCCTGTGACTTGTCTTAATCATCAATGTGATTTTGTTTCTCTGAATCTCCATCTGTATATTTGGTTAATTCTCTGGCTGGGAAAATATCTATCGCTGATCAGAAACATTTAGCATGCAATAATGTAGCCTAAATCAAGTGTAGGTCTATTATTTTGATCGGTCGTGGATAGGCAACTTCAAAATCCCGCAGAGGTTGTGAAATATGAACACTAGACGCACATGCTTTTGAAAATATAGATTGCTATTGTTTTCTATTGGTATCTTGATGATGCTTTTACATCTGCATTGCCTGCTGTTCTGGGGTTTGGGCTGATGTAAAAAGGGCTTTAAGTAGTCGTTACATGTTGAATGCTTATCAGGACAGAAAATGGTTAAGTTCGCACACTTATCAAGAGAATATCCCTGGTCATCCCTACTGCTTCTGATTTGGCGGACTCACTAAACACAAATGCTTTGCTTTTAAATTATGTCTGAGTGTTGGCTATCCGTAAATAAAAAATAAAAAAAACTAAATTGTGCCGTCTGATTTGCTTAATATAAGAGATTTAAAAATTATTCATACTTTTACTTTTGATAATTAAGTATATATTAGCAACTACATAAAATGTTTATACTTAAGTATATTTAAAACACAATTGTTCTGGTCCCTGTAGTTGGGTTTGAGTTCGTTTAGGCTATCGTGTGATTCCATTGATGACCACATGGGGGCCACTATCCTCTGTTGATGTGTGTTGTTCCTTTAATACGCTAAATCCTGTACAATAAAAATGGTTTACATTCCAAAATGGTGAAAGTCACATTGTGGAGCTGCAGACATTATGAAACTCCATCCTTCTTGCTATCATTTTGTAGAAGCATTGCCTCTAAGTAAAATGAATCATAACATATTTGGCATTCAACTCATGATTATATTTTGTATGAATGGTTGTTTTTAATGAGATTCGTGAATCTTCTTGATAGCCACATGGATATCTGTTCAGTGCATTTGATCTTGTCATGTCTTGGTGGAATCATTTACATCCAATTTAATGCATAATGCTGCATATTTCTGTGTTCATGAACATGTATACAAATACACGCTGTGTTATTATTGAGAATTAAGCCTAGTATTCAGCTAGCACACAATAAGTCATACTCATTGTCCTTTTCTTTCTATATTTCAGTTTTGCTCATTTCTGTCACTATTACTGTATCTACGAAGTGGTGGCAATAAATGAACACAGTAGCTGTACCGAGTTCATCCATCTGCTGAGCTTAAGAAGGGGACTCTTGTGAGGGCAGAATACAACTACTTTTAGACTTTAACTGGCTGACTTTCTTTTACTTGAGTCATTTTCTTGTAAGGTATCTTTCCTTTTACTCAAGTATGAGAATTGAGTACTTTTTCCCACCACTGACTGTGATCAGGGGAGCCTAACTGTGTCTTGTCTGTTTAACGAACAAAATAACTATTGATTTCATGTGCATTGCAGAGCCATGTAGCCTATAGGCTTCACACACCAGTAACATCATCAAACTCAAAATATGCCCTTCTATTCTTTTGAAAAGACATTTTATTAGTAATGTTTCTTAGGACCTGCCTAAACTAATGAATAATGGATTTCTTTGTGCTTGTGTACATTCAATGATTTTAGTCAAATAGGCGTCCGCCCACATTGGCCCACTCTATTCCCAGTCCTATATGACCCTGCATGGGCACGGGAGATATAGAAGGGGTCATGTGGTAAAAATGGGACTGTAGGAATTGGGCTCTAAAAAACGGCAGATTTTTTGTTTTGTTTACAGGCAACATACCGTAAAGTCTGCAAAGGGTAATACAGTGACATTACTGACTGAAAAGACCATTCAACAGAGGAAGGAGGGATGGGGGATGGGGGGGGGGTGTAATAACATTACTACACAAAACTTAACAAAAGACCAACCTCTTCCTATGTTAAAGAGAAGGACTAAACCCCCAGCCGGTCTGGTTCTATGTTAAATAGAGCCTTTTAGCAGAGACAAAGGAGGCTCTAAAAGAGAGAGGGGGTCTTTGTTAGACCCTGTTGGAAGTAGAAGTGTGGTTTGAATCAGGGATAATCCTGTTACGGAGACGGGAGGAGCCCCCAACCTGGATCTTTCTGTCTCACACACACAGACTTGCACACACATGCGTGCACAATTAATGGTTAAACCACACAACAGAAATCTCACTATCTCCTCTTTAGGTGTACTCCTTCTCCCTCCCTCACTCATGCATGCGCACTCACACACACAAAAGACTGCTTAGATTTCTAAGAGAAAGAGCGAGTGTGTGTGTGTGTAACGGGGTTAGCCTTTAATGACTTTATCAGGAGAGAAAAGTGAAGCTGGGTTCTGTGGGTATATATGAGGGCTTTAAAGAGAGAGCAAGGTAAGTGAAAACCTCCTCTATTATCTTCTGACCTCACACACACAAGCTGGGCGATATGGACAAAAATCTATATCGCGATAAATTGCCTGAATTTATGCGATAAACCATAGTTTAAACAAAAACTACTACTACTACTACTAGTTTGATGGTTGTAGCCATAAATTGGCCCAACAATCACCCATATTAGCAAACGTATTTATTTTAAATGTCACATTTCTCTAGTATAGGCTACTTATCGTGGCTACTCAATGAACGATATCAGCAAAATGCCGATAAGGGATCCTTTAAGGTCATTTTCGGTTTATCGTCCCAGGTCTAACATGCGCGGACACAAACGCCGTCAGCAGCTGCAGCTGTTAATGCTGCTAGCGGAAGGCTATGAGTAAAGGTTGGTTTTAATGGTAGACTGGTGAGGATCAGGTTAAAGCTATGGGTCCACACCTGACAGGTAAAAACATGAAGGATGTGTGTGCGTGTGGCAGGCCAGCAAGTGTCCTTTTGAATATATGATGAAAACCATGATCTCCTCTCGCCAGCCCCTAAACCTTTCGAACACACAGCCAAACATACCCGCTCACACAAATATGAGTATTCTGCATTTAAAAAAAATCTACTTGATATTCATCATCTCCAGCACGACCCCAAATGTGTAAATAGCAATTAGTAAGCAAGGCCTACTCATAATTGGTTAAAATCACATAATGTATATGATTATAATGATTATGCTGTTGGAAACATTTATCTTCCTTTATCTTTTTTTCTACAAAACATAGAAACATGCCATTTTCACATATGTTGATGGTGGTGCTGAAGATGATGAATATGAAGATATTTCCCTTTGCATTTCCCTTTAAATGAAATCATATTTTCCTTTAACTTGTCTGTGAGTATGTGCATATGTTACCCCTGGCTCTCTGGGTTTCACATGAGTTGATATATCTTATTATTGAGCTCCAACAGCAGCCCATTTTTATTCTAAATCCAAGACTTCCTCTTCAGAGTCAGATAGAGTTGTGTATCAGAGTCTGGAGATACTGGGTACAGCTTACTCGGTGTGTTATTGAATCTTCAATGGGTCAGGTTTCACTCTGCATTTAGGCCAGGTAAAGAGAGAGGTTCGTAAACACTGGCTGAGTCAAACACACACACACACAGACACACACACAAAGCACTAGTAAAGTCGTAAGTCATGTGGGTGGACAGGGAGAATTAGGTCCCCGCTTCCTGGTTCTGAGGCCTGGGGCCACATGGTCATACCTGTGTCAGGCAACACGTGTAAAAATCCAACATACCACACCTCACATTCCAGCTACATGCAAATACTCCCCTACACCGTTAGGTGGGTATGCAGACATGTAGAACCAAACATGTAGAACCATTGTCTAGAGGTGTGAACAGATTCCCAACAGTGGTGGCTGCTGAGGGGAGGACGGCTCATAACAACGGCTGGAACGGAGCAAATGGAATGGCATCAAACACGTGGAAACCATGTTTTTGATGTATTTGATACCATTCCACTCCAGCCAATACCACGAGCCCGTCCTCCCTAATTAAGGTGCCAACAACTTCCTGTGATTCCCACTTCATAACATGTCTACTGTAGAAACACACCTTTTGTTTAAAACAGGTCAGTCAAACAGTAACTGAACACCTGTCAAACCAGCTCTTTAACCATGTAAACTAGAGAGAGAGAGAGAGAGAGAGAGAGAGAGAGAGAGAGAGAGAGAGAGAGAGAGAGAGAGAGAGAGAGAGAGAGAGAGAGAGACACACAGAGACAGACACACAGAGACAGACACACAGAGACAGACACACAGAGACAGACACACAGATGGAGAAAAGAAAAGACTTGCCCTCCAGAGTAGCTGACACTCTCTCTCCTCCAGGGCTTTCTTGTGTCTGAGGATGATGTTCTTCACCTCTGTCTGAACCAACTTGGCCTTGATCTCTACCTGCTCCACTATGGCCTGGGCTTTCTCCATACTCAGCTAGAACAGGGGAACATGATAGGGTTAGAAATATCATACAACACCACTGGACTTGCCTCATTCTCAAATGAAGAAGAACCAACAAGGTCATAAATAGCACACTTCTTCATATATTCAGCTACAGCAGAGGTAATATAATATAACAGGGGGTTTGAACAATCACACACCTCCTCCTGGTTGGTCGATAGGAATATCAACTACATCATGCAGGAAACAGGAAGTGGCCAGGAGATATGATTGAAAGGTGTAATCCGCAGTTAAAACAATAAGAAAGTGTTCAGTAAAAAGCTGAGGGATGGAAACTCTCTCAAACGCATAGACAAAGCTGTAGATGCAAGGACTGACCATCCATGCTATCAAAAGATTGACCAATGTTTTGAGGCTATACAATGTTGGTTTACATTTACAAATGTTGGAGTAAAGCAATCCAATATTTTGAGTTCTGATGGGGTATGACAGCTGAACTAAGCTCATGAAGCATTTACTTATTTGTTATATCAAGAATCATTGGGGTACATATCATTAATGGATGTAGCAACTGCAGTGCCCGTTTAAAGACACTCTATGACACATCATCACCCTCTTATGTGACAAGGCACCTGCTCTGTTATGACATACTAAAATACAGGAAATAGACAGGACACAGGATATCTGGGGGTCAGGAATAGCACATAACCTCACACAACACAATGACACTATATCCCTCCTAGCATTGCTGGTAGTTCCCAACTCTTTCTCAACATGAGCAGTGGCCTTTGAAGTCGAAGAGTGAGTAAGAAGATATGAAGTAGTAGAGGGAGTAGTGTCACATTGACCACCATGTTGTTCTCACTCTATATGAGGGGAAGTGATGTAATGGTAAAAAATCTGAGAAATAGTTGGGTAAACACTTATTGCCGTTCACTGTGAGTAAAGTAATGCTTCCTATATTTTCAATGCATTTTTCCACAAAAGGTAGGTAAACGCTAGCCCCAAATACAAAAGATGTGTAAAAAGCATTTACCCTCCACTTTTTTACCCATTTATCCTCACCACTGATGAGGGGTTACATTTTAAAGGAAACTGCATAAATGTTAAAATAGCGTGGTAAAAATCGTCAAGGGGACCTAATGAAAATGTATGGAAAATCATTTTCAAACACATTCAATTCTATATTACTGGTATACACTGAGTATGCCAAACATTGGGAACACATTCCTAACATTGAGTTGCACCCCCCAATTTTGCCCTCAGAACAACCTCAATGGACAAGGTGTCTAAAGCGTTCCACAGGGATGCTGGCCCATGTTGACTCCAATGTTTCCCACAGTTGTGTCCAGTTGACTGGAAGTCCTTTGGGTGATGGACCATTCTTGATACACATGGGAAATTGTTGAGTGTGAAAAACCCAGCAGCGTTGCAGTTCTCGACACAAACCGGTGCGCCTAGCACATACTACCATACCCCTTTCAAAGGCACTTCAATTTATTGTCTTGCCCATTTACCCTCCACATACACAATCCATCAATAAGCTTTCACATAGATTCCCCTGGTCAGTCGATGTCATGGAAAGAGCAGGTGTCCTTAATAGCTTTTACCTGGATTCACCTGGTCAGTCTATGTCATGGAAATAGCAGGTG
Organism: Oncorhynchus gorbuscha; assembly: GCF_021184085.1. Lineage (NCBI taxonomy): Eukaryota > Metazoa > Chordata > Actinopteri > Salmoniformes > Salmonidae > Oncorhynchus > Oncorhynchus gorbuscha. Next base: position 42,537,689 of record NC_060196.1, on the reverse strand, counting down.
TCCTTAATGTTTTGTATATTGTTAGTCATTTATGTCTCTCTCTCCCTCCCTCCATTTCTCCCCCCCTCTCCTTATTCTTCCCCCTCTGTTTATCACTCTTTTCCTCCACTCTCTCCCCTTTATCAGTCTGTACCTCTCCCTCCTTCATTTGGGGGGTCAGGGGTGATTTGGACCTCACACTGTTGGGGGGAAGGGCTCTTTTGTGACATCACCAGGAGTGGAGTGTCAAAGGTCACCTAAATCCCCCTGAGGTCATTGACCCCTGATCCATGGCTAAAGACCCACACCCTGGGGAACAAAGCCTGACAGCAGGGTCCTTTCTTCTCCCGCTGGCCGTTTGGGACGGGCAGCTAAAGGTTCAGCTATATCAGGACCCCTGGAGACAACAGCAGGAAGGGAGGAGGGGAATGGCTTCATCAATACTGACAGAGAAAGAGAGGGGGGAAGAGAGAGGGGGAGAATGAGAGAGCAAGAGAGTAATAGGAGAGAGAGAGGGAGATTTAGGACTAATTGTAAGCTCAAATGTGTAACTCAAATTATATTGAATTAATGAACTGGGAGATACAGTATGGGGTCCTTGTCCTGTGTGGCTCAGTTGGTAGTGCTTAGCACTTGCAACGCTAGGGTTGTGGGTTCAATTCCCACAGGGGACCAGTATGAAAATGTATGCACGCACTACTGTAAGTTGCTCTGGATAAGAGTGTCTGCTAAATAACAGAAATATATATTTAATGTAAAATGTATTCAACTGTTAAGCATCGATATGGCTGATCATGGTATATGTGGCCAATACAGCAGCAGCTCGGGACACAGGAGGTAAAATTGACCAATCAGAAAGCAACGTACGGCAGCTCCGGCCAACCAGCAGGTCACAAGTCCAGGGTCGGAGGTCAGAGGAGATAATGGATGTGGAGTGGGCAGAACTATTCTGGTACAAAGGTGGTGTGTGTGCCTGTACGAGGTCTGTATCAGGATATAAAGAGAGGGACTAGTTGTAGAGTGACAATAATGTGGACTCTTCTTATGACGTACATAACGTAACCTTGGCTTGCTGGACTAGACCGTGTTTCAGGGTTACGCTCAGTCCTGACCAGAGTGAAGCCAGGTGTACACTACACGATGTCGGCCCCGATTTAGCTGTGCCAGACAAGTTTTTGAGATTGGAGACAAAATCCCCATGTCGTTGCTACTCGGTGCAAACGGCCGCCACCGACGCTTGTTTAATGAGACGCAATCTGAGGGCTCCAGATCTCATCTTTGATGTCCCAATATTTTCAAACACGTTTGATTTTATCGACACAAAATTTGCAATACTCTTGTAGCGTGAGGTCTGCAAAGACACGTTTTGAGAACGGTAATCAGACATAGCCAATGAGAGCTCGCCCAAGAAGAAACCAGTGAGATGATGACATTGTTTTGCATCACCCAGAATGTGTAGACTCTCGAGCAGGGGCCATGACTACTACTAGTATGCGTTTGTACTCGCCAAAGCTAACGTGTCAAATCGTTACAGCTCTGAAGTTCACAAGCAATGTTGTTCAATTCAAAATGTTAGCTAGATATTACAACTCTGTATGGCAAGCGTGAATGTCTGACTGAAAATATTTCGAGGCTGCTTTGAGCCACAGCTCGTTGTAGCTACGTAAAATCTAATCTCATCATCACATCATTGTTTTAGCGAGACAGCGTGGTATGGAGAGTCCTCACAACCAAGTGAAGAATCTTGTAGTGTGTGCCCCCTGTCTGTTCCACATTGTTCAGCGTGCGCGCCACTATGTTGGCAAGACAAAAAAAAGAAAGGAAAGATGGTTGTTTCATGTGAGAGTCTCAGCGATTTTAGGATTTTGAAAGTCGTTTACTGTACACCTTTACACACACATTCCTGTGTCGAAGTTCATAACATTGCCCAACGTTCCAAGGAGGTTACATAAAATCTCACACATAAAATCTCTCTCAACTCCTGGTAACTCTGGTTTCCACGAAGTACTGTAACAAAGCATCCCTTTCAGCATCATACCCATCTGTTTCCAAACCATTCTCAACAGTTCAGAGGGAGTGAACATAATTCTGCGGTCTCCAGTGGACATTCAGAGAATGTGTGTCAGACAGAGTGATTACATCAGTAACTGTTTTTTAACAGTTAACCCTTTGGTACTAAAAGGCAAACCTACTCTTAAAATCCATAACTAATAACAAAACACTGTACAACAATAAAGGCAACGTTTCATAAAGTAAAGATTTTCTATAACCATAGAAATAGAATGAATAGAATACTATTTATGTGTAAAAGTTTTGACCGTTCTAATATATAATTTTTAAAAAATGATTATTATGTGTGTATTGTTTATCTTATTATTGCTAGGTATTACTGCACTGTTGGAGCTAGAAACACAAGCATTTCGCTGCACCTGCGATAACATCTGCAAATCATGTATGTACACGACCAATAAAATTGGATACCATTTTTCTCAGTCTCAGAGCCAGCTGCTTGTCAGTGAACACGTGGCTGTGTGGGAGGACGTGGGTATCAACACCATGGCTGACTAGATACTATCTAGCATAATCAGTAACACCCATCTTCTCTCCCTTCCTCCGTCTTACCCGTCTCCCCTTATACTCCCCTCTTTTTTCACCCCCTCTCTTCCCCTCCCCTCATCCTGCTTTACCTTCCCTCTTCTCTCTCTCCTCTTCTCATCCTCCCCATCTCACCTCCTCCCCCTCACTTCCTCTATTTCACATGCGTAACTTGCGTAAATGCCATTCTCTGCCCTCCCCTCCTCTCCTCCCCTTATCCACTCCCTCCCCTTTGACCCCCAGTCCTATCCCCTACCCCCATCACCCCAGGCAACCCACCCCCTCCCAGGGCCAGCTGGCTATGTCTAACCCCATGCTACAGTGATAGGAGTGTGTGGGTGATATGCAGAATATTCCACATTTCTAAACTGGTGCTGGGACAAAAACAACCCTGCACATTGACTCGGTACCGGTACCCCCTGTATGTAGCCTCATTACTAACCTGTACCCCTCCACATTGACTCGGTACCGGTACCCCCTGTATGTAGCCTCATTACTAACCTGTACCCCAGCACATTGACTCGGTACCGGTACCCCCTGTATGTAGCCTCATTACTAACCTGTACCCCAGCACATTGACTCGGTACCGGTACCCCCTGTATGTAGCCTCATTACTAACCTGTACCCCAGCACATTGACTCGGTACCGGTACCCCCTGTATGTAGCCTCATTACTAACCTGTACCCCAGCACATTGACTCGGTACGGGTACCCCCTGTATGTAGCCTCATTACTAACCTGTACCCCAGCACATTGACTCGGTACCGGTACCCCCTGTATGTAGCCTCATTACTAACCTGTACCCCAGCACATTGACTCGGTACCGGTACCCCCTGTATGTAGCCTCCACATTGACTCGGTACCGGTACCCCCTGTATGTAGCCTTCACATTGACTCTGTACCGGTACCCCCTGTATGTAGCCTCCACATTGACTCGGTACCGGTACCCCCTGTATGTAGCCTCCACATTGACTCGGTACCGGTACCCCCTGTATGTAGCCTCCACATTGACTCGGTACCGGTACCCCCTGTATGTATCCTCCACATTGACTCGGTACCGGTACCCCCTGTATATAGCCTCCACATTGACTCGGTACCGGTACCCCCTGTATATAGCCTCCACATTGACTCGGTACCGGTACCCCCTGTATGTAGCCACCACAATGACTCGGTACCGGTACCCCCTGTATATAGCCTCCACATTGACTCGGTACCGGAACCCCCTGTATGTAGCCTCCACATTGACTCGGTACCGGTACCCCCTGTATATAGCCTCCACATTGACTCGGTACCGGTACCCCCTGTATGTAGCCTCCACATTGACTCGGTACCGGTACCCCCTGTATGTAGCCTCCACATTGACTCGGTACCGGTACCCCCTGTATGTAGCCTCCACATTGACTCGGTACCGGTACCCCCTGTATGTAGCCTCCACATTGACTCGGTACCGGTACCCCCTGTATGTAGCCTCATTACTAACCTGTACCCCTCCACATTGACTCGGTACCGGTACCCCCTGTATGTAGCCTCATTACTAACCTGTACCCCTCCACATTGACTCGGTACCGGTACCCCCTGTATGTAGCCTCATTACTAACCTGTACCCCAGCACATTGACTCGGTACCGGTACCCCCTGTATCTAGCCTCATTACTAACCTGTACCCCTCCACATTGACTCGGTACCGGTACCCCCTGTATGTAGCCTCCACATTGACTCGGTACCGGTACCCCCTGTATGTAGCCTCCACATTGACTCGGTACCGGTACCCCCTGTATGTAGCCTCATTACTAACCTGTAGCCCTCCACATTGACTCGGTACCGGTACCCCCTGTATGTAGCCTCCACATTGACTCGGTACCGGTACCCCCTGTATGTAGCCTCATTACTAACCTGTACCCCAGCACATTGACTCGGTACGGGTACCCCCTGTATGTAGCCTCATTACTAACCTGTACCCCAGCACATTGACTCGGTACCGGTACCCCCTGTATGTAGCCTCATTACTAACCTGTACCCCAGCACATTGACTCGGTACCGGTACCCCCTGTATGTAGCCTCCACATTGACTCGGTACCGGTACCCCCTGTATGTAGCCTTCACATTGACTCTGTACCGGTACCCCCTGTATGTAGCCTCCACATTGACTCGGTACCGGTACCCCCTGTATGTAGCCTCCACATTGACTCGGTACCGGTACCCCCTGTATGTAGCCTCCACATTGACTCGGTACCGGTACCCCCTGTATGTATCCTCCACATTGACTCGGTACCGGTACCCCCTGTATATAGCCTCCACATTGACTCGGTACCGGTACCCCCTGTATATAGCCTCCACATTGACTCGGTACCGGTACCCCCTGTATGTAGCCTCCACATTGACTCGGTACCGGTACCCCCTGTATGTAGCCTCCACATTGACTCGGTACCGGTACCCCCTGTATGTAGCCTCCACATTGACTCGGTACCGGTACCCCCTGTATGTAGCCTCCACATTGACTCGGTACCGGTACCCCCTGTATGTAGCCTCATTACTAACCTGTACCCCTCCACATTGACTCGGTACCGGTACCCCCTGTATGTAGCCTCATTACTAACCTGTACCCCTCCACATTGACTCGGTACCGGTACCCCCTGTATGTAGCCTCATTACTAACCTGTACCCCAGCACATTGACTCGGTACCGGTACCCCCTGTATCTAGCCTCATTACTAACCTGTACCCCTCCACATTGACTCGGTACCGGTACCCCCTGTATGTAGCCTCCACATTGACTCGGTACCGGTACCCCCTGTATGTAGCCTCCACATTGACTCGGTACCGGTACCCCCTGTATGTAGCCTCATTACTAACCTGTAGCCCTCCACATTGACTCGGTACCGGTACCCCCTGTATGTAGCCTCCACATTGACTCGGTACCGGTACCCCCTGTATGTAGCCTCATTACTAACTTGTACCCCTGCACATTGACTTGGTACCGGTACCCCATGTATGTAGCCTCCACATTGACTCGGTACCGGTACCCCCTGTATGTAGCCTCCACATTGACTCGGTACCGGTACCCCCTGTATGTAGCCTCCACATTGACTCGGTACCGGTACCCCCTGTATATAGCCTCCACATTGACTCGGTACCGGTACCCCCTGTATGTAGCCTCCACATTGACTCGGTACCGGTACCCCCTGTATGTAGCCTCCACATTGACTCGGTACCGGTACCCCTGTATGTAGCCTCCACATTGACTCGGTAGCGGTACCCCCTGTATATAGCCTCCACATTGACTCGGTACCGGTACCCCCTGTATGTAGCCTCATTACTAACCTGTACCCCTGCACATTGACTCGGTACCGGTACCCCCTGTATGTAGCCTCCACATTGACTCGGTACCGGTACCCCCTGTATGTAGCCTCCACATTGACTCGGTACCGGTACCCCCTGTATGTAGCCTCCACATTGACTCGGTACCGGTACCCCCTGTATGTAGCCTCCACATTGACTCGGTACCGGTACCCCCTGTATATAGCCTCCACATTGACTCGGTACCGGTACCCCTGTATGTAGCCTCCACATTGACTCAGTACCGGTACCCCTGTATATAGCCTCCACATTGACTCGGTACCGGTACCCCCTGTATGTAGCCTCCACATTGACTCGGTACCGGTACCCCCTGTATGTAGCCTCCACATTGATTCGGTACCGGTACCCCCTGTATGTAGCCTCCACATTGACTCGGTACCGGTACCCCCTGTATATAGCCTCCACATTGACTCGGTACCGGTACCCCCTGTATGTAGCCTCCACATTGACTCGGTACCGGTACCCCCTGTATATAGCCTCCACATTGACTCGGTACCGGTACCCCCTGTATGTAGCCTCCACATTGACTCGGTACCGGTACCCCCTGTATATAGCCTCCACATTGACTCGGTACCGGTACCCCCTGTATGTAGCCTCATTACTAACCTGTACCCCTGCACATTGACTCGGTACCGGTACCCCCTGTATGTAGCCTCCACATTGACTCAGTACCGGTACCCCCTGTATGTAGCCTCCACATTGACTCGGTACCGGTACCCTCTGTATGTAGCCTCCACATTGACTCGGTACCGGTACCCCCTGTATGTAGCCTCCACATTGACTCGGTACCGGTACCCCCTGTATGTAGCCTCCACATTGACTCGGTACCGGTACCCCCTGTATGTAGCCTCCACATTGATTCGGTACCGGTACCCCCTGTATGTAGCCTCCACATTGACTCGGTACCGGTACCCCCTGTATGTAGCCTCCACATTGACTCGGTACCGGTACCCCCTGTATGTAGCCTCGTTATTGTTATTTTTATTGTGTTCCTTTTTTTTACAACTTTTTTTTCGTGAATATTCTCTTAAATTCTCAAAACTGCATGGTTGGTTAAGGGCTTGTAAGTAAGAATTTCACGGTAAGGCTGTATTTGGCACATGTGACAAATAAAATAGGATTTATTCGATTTGACACACACACGCAGACACTCACCTGTACAGCCTGTCTTCCTTGCTGTGCGTCGGCCAGTAGCTGGATGGTGATGTCTCTGGAGTCCTGGACAGCATCCTGTAGATAGACCAAGCTGTGGCCCACGTGTCTGCCCACACTACACTCCCTACAGATCGGCACCGAGCACGTCTCACAGAAAAACAGAAACACCTAGACGAGAGAGGGAGAGTTCATTAAATTATGCTATCAAAACATGATCAAATATATAATATATGGTTTTCTAATGGGTTAAGTGCTTTAATATGTTACGCATTAATTGTCATGGTGAGTGTAAGAGATCAGAAACCATTGGGAGATGTTTTTTTATTGACTATGAGGTGTGTTGACATGTAAATGCTGCAGTTTGATTGAACACATCCCCTGATCCTCCTCAGGCTCAGAGGGCTGACAGTGAGATAAGACAGGGCTATATGGGGCTTTATGGATCAATACACCAATAAGAAGGGTTAGGACACACATATAAGAAGGGTTAGGACACACACACACACGTACACACACATAAGCTTATATTTGGTTTCAAGAAACTGACTCACTAAGTGAAAACTTCCAAAAAGATCATCAACAACTGATCATAACAAAATGCATTGATACATCTATCATTTCAACGCATTGAATTATATTTAAATATAATATATTTTTTAAATGATTTCATGCTGACTCATTGATAGTCACACGTAACCATTAGAATTACCCCAAACTCCTATACACTGTGATTGGTAACAAAAGACTAATTAAATATGCGCCGAGCGACAAATCCCAGAGCGACAGGGATCAATGTTGTCCAATGTGAGTAGAGCGGAGGGGGGTGGGAACGGCAATCAATCCATCAATAATGGCTACGGTCCCAGGGGAGGCATGATATAATGACTCACACACACACTTTACTTTATGCTACTCCTTTCCTTTTATCCTCTGCTCCATCCCTCTCTTTTCCTCCTCCAGCCCCTCCACACCTCCCCCCTTCTTCAACCTCTCCAAGGGGAGGGCAGAACAAAAGGATGGAATGCAGCTGCGTATAGATGGAGGGGTGAGGGTCAGACAGGAGAGAAAGTCTTCCATCTCCAACCAATGAGCTGAATCATCCTGATCATTAGATCCTAAAACACATCTGCTCTTCACTCTTCTTATCATGTTGTTTTTCCTTTCCCTTTTTTCAAAGACATCAGATAGATTGGAACTAACTAAAAAATGACTTTGATATTTCAATATGGAGGAAAAACCAACATAATTGAGCATTCAGCATTCCTTTAATTACATATTCTAATTGATCATTAGACACACAAAATAAAGTTTTGCTTTTCTGGGAAGAGACAGGAACTGGCTGTTGTGTCAAGCATGGCTGCGATGTTGAGATGAGACTTACAGAGAGAACAGTGGTGTCATGTTTTCACTGTGGATAGATTACATGGCCAGTTGTATAAAACAATTACTAAAGGGACTTCACCACCACTATCATGTCGGCTGTAACAATGGGTCACACACACAGGCTGGGGTTTCTTGTGGATGACATAACACCTGGAATGGATTTAATATTATCGACTGACCCACTAGCAGGAGGAGTAGATTCCCCAATTCCCCAGATTCATAGCCTCCAAGAAGACATCACGCACGCACGCACGCACGCACGCACGCACGCACGCACGCACGCACGCACGCACGCACGCACGCACGCACGCACGCACGCACGCACGCACGCACGCACGCACGCACGCACGCACGCACGCACGCACACACACACACGCACACACACACACACACACACACACACACACACACACACACACACACACACACACACACACACACACACACACACAATCCTAGTAGGGACCAAACATTTCTGAATTTTCCTTGTTTTAGTATCTGTGTGAGGTCTTCTGGTACCCATAAGCATAGTTAAACAAACACACACACATATTCTCTAGGCATTCCATGGGCCTGAGTGACAACACAACGCACACACGTTGACAACAACAAACACACAGAAAGCACATGACACAGAAACATGAAAAACAAGATGTGTTGAGGTGTAAAACATCATAGGTGTGCTACCACGTTAGCGGGGGTTGTAAATTCTACACAAAACATTCTAGAACCAAAGGAGGCCTTTAGGGACAAATAATTCACAGAGTCACGCACAGACACCACCCCAATCCACTCCTGATCACAACCACTGTCCTCCTAGCTATTGTAACCATTTATGCAGGCTTTATAACTGTTTATGACCCCACTAAGCAGGCTGTGTGACCCTTGACCATAAAGTCATAAAGCCAAGACCAGGCTCTGTTCTCTGCTCCCTGTGTTCAGCTCTCAGGTCCCAATAAAGCATTACTATTTTAAAAGAAGAAAAGAAAGACAGGTTCCTATGGGAAAGGGAAGGGAAAAGGGATACTTAGCACAACTCAATGCATTCAACCGAACTGTGTCTTCTGCATTTAACCCAACCCCTCTGAATTAAAAAAGATATACATATTTTACCTTCATTTAACTTTGCAAGCCAGTTAAGAACAAATTCTTATTTACAATGACGGCCTACCCTGGCCAAACCTGGACGGCACTGAGCCAATTGTGCGCCTCCCTATGGGGCTCCCAATCACGGCCAGATATGATACAGCCTGGATCAGAGAGGTGGGGTGAGCTGCCTTAAGTCAATGTCCACTGCCTTGCTCAAGGGCAGAAGGGCATTTTTCCCACCTTGCTGGCTCAGGGATTTGAATCAGCAACCTTTCGGTTACTGGCCCAACACTCCAAACCGCTAGGCTACCTGCCGCCCCTATGGTATGTGATAGTACAACTGCCAATGACAGGAGAGAATGACACATATTTGACCTTCTATGTATGCATGCATGTCACACATACACTCACCCACGTTAAGCAGAAACATTGCACATAAACCCAGCAAATAAATACACACACCAGAGGAAGGAAAACATGGAAGGTGTGTGAAATGGGTTGTGGACTGGGGAGCCTGGGAGCCTTCTGGGAAGGATGTCACACACGCTCGCTCACACACACACACACACACACACACACACACACACACACACACACACACACACACACACACACACACACACACACACACACACACACACACACACACACACACACACACACACACACACACACACACACACACACACACACACACACATAAAAACCCTTCACTGCAGAGCTACAGCGAAGTGAGTTATTGTATTTCATTAGTGCACCGGACTTTACTGCTCCCCCTCCCCCTCCCCCTTAGCACACACACGTAAACCTCCTTGTTTCAAAGTAGAATAACAACAGTAACATAAAGCTAAACAATTTACATGGTGGCCAATGGCTATCTCTGGTATACAAAGCTAAATGTTACCATGGTGGCTAGCTGTCTGGTTTGCTACAAGGTTAGCATGGTTGCTAGCTCTCTGGTAAAGAAAGCTAATGGGCTAGCAGCACGGTGGCTATTAGCACTCTGGTTTATAAAACTAAAAGGTTAGCAAGCATGGTGGCTAGCTCTCTGGTAAACAAATATAAAAGGTTGGCAATAGCATTGTAGTGGTAGTTAGGACTGGAATTCACATTCCCTATAGCCAAAGGGATATGGGGGAGGGGGTTGAATAGCCAGTAACATCACACCATGGTGTCAGAAGCTCAACCTGCCTTGGAGAAAGGCACTGAAACACTGTAAAACACTGTAAAAACAAATTGTGGAACAACCATGACTGCTTCACATTATCCCTTTCATACACAGACCAACATCCCACAAATGTACCATGTCTGCTTTGTTGTATATCTCAAAGAGGAATGGGGTAAAAAAAAACAGGGTAAATTGAACCCCACTAAAGACCTAGTCATGATTCCTGCATTTTCACAGACCCTGTAACCAAAATACAGGCGTTGGGTCTGTGTGAATGGTTCTCTGTTTTTTAGCAGGTAAATTAATTTATACTTCTAGTTTTTAACACCTTCCTCATTTGAAATACAAAACAGACTCCATGATATAACACCCCCCCCCACCCACCCCCCATAAAATGGGTGTAAATAAGTGGAGGTCTGAAAGGGGGTCATATCAAATCAAATGTTATTTGTCACATGCGCCGAATACAACAGGTGTAACGCTTACCGTGAAATGGTCCCTTACATACCCTTAACCAATAATGCAGTTAAGAAAATATAGTTAAGAAAATATTTACTAAAAAGGTCATTTGTACACGTAGGTGGGGGTAAAGTTTTTTTGGGGGCCTTCCTCTAACACTGCCCAGTATATAGGTCTTGGATGGCAGGAAGTTTGGCCCCAATGATGTACTCGGGCACTACCATCTGTAACGCCTTACGGTCGGATGCCGAGCAGTTGCCATACCAGGCGGTGATGCAACTGGTCAGGATGCTCTCGATGGTGCAGCTGTAGAACTCGTTGAGGATCTTGGGACCTATGCCAAATCTTTTCAGTCTCCTGAGGGGAAAAGGCATTGTCGTGCCCTCTTCACAACTTTCTTGGTGTGGACCATGATAGTTTGTTGGTGATGTGGACACCAAGGAACTTGAAAATCACTACAGCCCCATTGATGTGAATAGGGGTGTGTTCAACCCGCTTTTTCCTGTAGTCCATGATCATCTCCTTTGTCATGCTCACATTGAGGGAGACCTTGTTGTACTGGCACCACACTACCAGGTCTCTGACCTCCTCCCTAATGGCTGTCTCATCGTTGTCGGTGATCATGCCTACCACCGTTGGGTGGTCAGCAAACTTAATGATGATGTTGGAGTTGTGTTTGGCCACACAGTCGTGGGGGAACAGGGAATACAGGAGGGGACTAAGCACGCACCCCTGAGGGGCCCCAGTGTTGAGGATCAGCGTGGCAGATGCGTTGTTACCTACCCTTACCACCTGGGGCCGGCCCATCAGGTCAAGTCCAGGATCCAGTTGCAGAGGGAGGTGTTTAGTCCCAGGGTCCTTAGCTTAGTGATGAGCTTTGTGGGCAATAATGTGTTGAACGCTGAGCTGTAGTCAATGAATAGAATTCTCACATAGGTATTCCTTTTGTCCAGTTGGGAAAGGGCAGTGTGGAGTCCGATTGAGATTGCCTCATCTGTGGATCTGTTGGGGCGAATTGTGTGTGTGTGTGTGTGTGTGTGTGTGTGTGTGTGTGTGTGTGTGTGTGTGTGTGTGTGTGTGTGTGTGTGTGTGTGTGTGTGTGTGTGTGTGTGTGTGTGTGTGTGTGTGTGTGTGTGTGTGTGTGTGTGTGTGTGTGTGTGTGTGTGTGAATTGGAGTGGGTCTAGGGATTCTGGGATGATGGGGTTGATGTGAACCATGACCAGTGCTTCAAAGCAATTCATGGCTACCGACCTGAGTGCTACGGGGCAGTAGTCATTTAGACAGGTTACCTTCGCTTTCTTGGCCACTGGGACTATGGGGGTCTGCTAATAAGCATTTCTTATAAGAGTCCGGATTAGTGTCCTGCTACTTGAAAGCGGCAGCTCTAGCCTTTAGCTCGCTGTGGACCTTGCCTGTAATCCATGGCTTCTGGTTGGGATATGTACGTACGGTCACTGTTGGGACGATGTCGTCTCTGCACTTATGAAGCCAGTGACTGAGGTGGTATACTCCTCAATGCCATTGGATGAATCCCGGAACACAATCCAGTCTGTGCTAGCAAAACAGTCCTCTAGCAAAGCAGCCGCATCTTCCGACAACTTCCATACTGATCAAGTCACTGGTACTTCCTGCTTTAGTTTTTGCTTGTAAGCAGGAATCAGGACGATAGAATATGGTCAGATTTGCCAAAAGGAGGGCGAGGGAGAGCTTTGTACATGTCTCTGTGTGTGGAGTAAAGGTGGTCAAGAGTTCCCCCCCTGGTTGCACAAGAGTTTCCCCCCTGGTTGCACAAGAGTTTCCCCCCCTGGTTGCACAAGAGTTTCCCCCCCTGGTTGCACAAGAGTTTCCCCCCTGGTTGCATAAGAGTTTCCCCCCGTTTGCCCAAGAGTTTCCCCCTGGTTGCACAAGAGTTTCCCCCTGGTTGCACAAGAGTTTCCCCCCTGGTTGCACAAGAGTTTCCCCCTGGTTGCACAAGAGTTTCCCCCTGGTTGCATAAGAGTTCCCCCCTGGTTGCACAAGAGTTTCCCCCTGGTTGCACAAGAGTTTCCCCCTGGTTGCACAAGAGTTTCCCCCCTGGTTGCACAAGAGTTTCCCCCTGGCTGGAAGAAATGAGGTATAATGGATTTAAGTTTGCCTGCATTTGAGAACTTGTTCTCAACTGGCCTACCTGGTTAAATAAAGGTGCAATAAAAAAATATATATTTAAAAACATGACAGCCTGCTCAGAGTTTGACCAAAAGGCACCTAAAGACTCTCCGACCATGAGAAACAAGACTCTCTGGTCTGATCAAACCAAGATGGAATTCTTTGACCTGAATGCCAAGCGTCACGTCTGGAGGAAACCTGGCACCATCCCTAAGGTGAAGCATGGTGGTGGCAACATCATGCTGTGAGAATGTATTTCAGCGGCAGGAACTGGGAGACTAGTCAGGATCGAGGGAATGATGAATGGAGCAAAGTACAGAGAGATCCTTGATGAAAACCTGCTCCAGAGCACTCAGGACCTCAGACTGAGGCGAAGGTTCACTTTCCAACAGGACAAAGGCCATAAGCACACAGCCAAGACAACACAGGAGTGGCTTCGTGACAAGTCTCTGAATGTCCATGAGTGGCCCAGCTAGAACCCGGACTTGAACCCGATCAAACATCTCTGAAGAAACGTGACAATAGCTGTGCAGCGACGCTCCCCATTCAACCTGACAGAGCTTGAGAGGATCTGCAGAGAAGAATGGGAGAAACTCCCCAAATGCAGGTGTGCCAAGCTTGTAGCGTCATACCCAAGAAGACTTGAGGCAGTAATCACTGCCAAAGGTACTTCAACAAAGTACTGAGTAAAGTGTCTGATTACGTATGTAAATGTTATATTGCTGTTTTTTTCTTCTAAAAAACAGTTTTTGCTTTGTCATTATGGGGTATTGTGTGTAGATTGATTAATCCATTTTAGAATAATCAATTTTAGAAAAATTGAAGGAGTCTGAATACTTTCCAAATTGCACTGTACCTGCTCCTGGTGTGAGGAGGCACACACCATTCTAACGGAGCAAAGTTGGGTGTGTGAAAGAGAACTGAAGCAGCTGGTAGGTATTTTGTTTTGCTTGTCTGACATGCACACTGAGTGTGTGTGCAGGAGCTGGGTCTGTGAGGTCAAGGGTCAGGCAGATATCCTCCATCACAGTGACACCATGAGACCTGACACACACACACACACCAGCGTGTCAGCCTAAAGAGATTGATCCGTACATGGAAGTGTCCTGCTTACACAAGGAAGCTGACACTTCCACGTGAGTGCATGCCTCGGTGTGCAAAGAGTATCATAGTACACACACATGCACGGAAGAGACGCACACAGAAAAATGAGCAGTCGATATAAATAAGCTTCATTTAATGACAGTGTGTGTACACGCCAACAACACAAACAAAACTACTGATTTTTTTAAACTCCCAATGAAATCACCAGGTTAAAGAAATTATGACAAAAGAAGAAGAGTAGACTAAGAAAAATAATCTCTCTAAGACAGAGAAAGTGTGTTGTCAGGGGGGAACGCAACAAAGGGACACACACAGACACGCTCACTCACACACACATTGGGGCAGTTCTCTAATTGTGAGGCACATGTTGTGAATTAAGACCCTGGAATTCCAACTCCACATAATCTAACTCTGCTGGCCGCTCAGAAACACACACACACACACACACACACACACACACACACACACACACACACACACACACACACACACACACACACACACACACACACACACACACACACACACACACACACACACACACACACACACACACACACACACACACACACACACACACACACACTTCAGAGGATAAATGCCCACAGATGGAAGATACACGGAGGAGGAACTCTGAAACTTCAATGCCTGCCCTCCACAAACACACCCAGGCCAGACAGAAAGACATATCCATGAGGTGTGTTGACAGTCAACAGCCCCTCCAAGGAATAATCACAATTGTCTTCAACAAACTGCTGATGAGAAACACAGGCCTGCAGAGAGCTGGGGAAATTGCAGATGTGTTTTTGTGTGTATATATATATATATGTGTGTGTGTGTGTGTGTGTGTAAAAGGGAGAGAGAACTTGAGGAGGCCCAAATTCAGTTACGGGAATTCCTTTGCTCTTGTATCGGTCTCAGCTCTGGGTCGAGTTTCCACCTAAGGCCTCACAAACTGACTCTGTGTGTGTGTGTGTGTGTGTGTGTGTGTGTGTGTGTGTGTGTGTGTGTGTGTGTGTGTGTGTGTGTGTGTGTGTGTGTGTGTGTGTGTGTGTGTGTGTGTGTGTGTGTGTGTGTGTGTGTGTTTGTCAGATAAAGCTCTCCTTTCTGATGTGTTCTCTCTGATCGTGTTCTGGCAGTAGGAACCTAAAACCAGTCATTCGCTTGGGGAATCATTTCAGCACGACAAAGAAATAGACTCTGTGGGAGGCCCGATAGCTGCAATCCAATCCTGCTGGGCACTAACAACACAATGGTGTGGATCAAATCACATTTTATCTGTTGCATACACATCATTTAGGAGATTTTATAGTGGGTGCAGCGAAATGCTTGTGTTATGCGAAATGTGTGCAAGTGTTTTTTTTTTTTATCTCTAGAACTGGTTTTAGCCTAACAACCAGTAGTAGTAGTAGCTGAACATACTGATCAACCAGTAGACAAGGAAATGGAGAGGTTGGGGGAGGTGTGTGAAGAAAGAGTAACAATGAGAGTGACTTGTGTGTTGATGTGGAAATGAATGTTACACTGAGCTACAATACAAGGACACTCTTCTTCTTCATTAAAACAATAGGCCCATGTGTAAAACCTACCTCCCATGGGACAGGGGGAAGAGCATGAAACCGATTAGTTAAAACATTTGGCCTCATCCGTACAGTGCAGATTTTGTGTGTGTGTGTGTGTGTGCGCCCGAGCGTGCGCATCTGTCCATCCCCCAGCCTAACCCAGTGACACTTCACCCCTCACCTCTGACCCCCAGCTAAAAAAAGACCCAGAGATGGGAAGTGTGTGTGTTGGGGCCGAAAATAATGGCATCCTTTCAATAGCATAGCTCCTCCTTTGGACAGAGCTGTGTGTGTGTGTGTGTCCAATTTTCAATCACCATTGCTTGCATGACAGAGCCCATGAGAAGAAGGGATGACAGGGATCTGTCACACGCACGCTTATCAGCGAGGGAGTTTGATAAAGCTGAACCGCAGTGCACCGGGCTATGGCTGGTGAAGTGACTGGGCAAAGGCGTTTTATATATTAAGCATATATTTGAATTTTCAAATGACTTTTTATTGGGAAGGCAGATAAAGCATTTCAATTTTGGATGTGAAAACCCAGAATCCTACTCATTACTCCACGTGCTTAACCTATTCTATGTCACTTTTGCTTTGTCAGCCAAAACGGGGTACCTGGCTCAAGGCCGGAATTCCACAATCAAAGCTAACCCGGTTCATGCGGGGCAGGCCCGGGGCATTGATCTAATCCCCTCAGTGTGTGGGCTACTCCATCTTACACAACCAAGTAGATATCATATAACGGAAAAGATGTTGACTACAGAGAAGCTGACCACCATGACGACTAACTATAAAGCACAACAACATTCTCATGGCAAACCCTTTATCCTGCAATGAATCAAATAATCAATCTGACCAACTGAACTAGTTATTTGGACTTGTAGTGAGCTACAAACTACTTGTAGTGAGATTTTTTTAAACACAAATATTACGCATTCCCCAAGCTGCAGAAGTTATATCTCTATTGAAATTTGTGTCTTAGTGGTTAGAGGTCAACAACGTGAAAACTCAGTGCAACTGGCATTGAGGTGCAGAGTTGAGTTTGAGGGCTATAGAGTATGGACTAATTGATCAATTGTGAGGAATATGAGTTTGTGATTAAAATCATTCGTATGCCATATTTGTTCACTAACATTCTGGCCAAGTTTTCAAACAGGTAGAGTAAGTGAAACACAGTGTGTGGAATTTAAACTCTCCATGTCTCTTGCGAGATGTTACATTTTACATGTATGTTTACACTGAACAAAAATATAAAACGCAAAGTATTGGTGCCATGTTTCATGAGCTGAAATAAGCAGGAAAGTCTCTACCATAAACTGCCTCCACTGTCGTTTTAGAGAATTTGGCAGTACCTCCAACCGGCCTCACAACCACAGACAACGTGTAACCACGCCAGCCAAGGACATTCACATCTGGCAAAAATACAGAATAAATTATATTGGAGTAAAACAGCATGACTACGCCCACTAATGTTGGTTGAATTTAGATTTTGCTGCCATTGCCCATTTGCAAGTGTCTCGCGAATGGAAAGAGTTGACAGATCGAGAGTAACGATCCGCCAAACATCAGAAGTCATTCACAGAACCACAGAATTTCTTCATTTCTAAACTTAATTAGAATTCCAGGTAAGTTCACTGTCATTGGTCAACGTTGTGTGCAAATTAAAACTGTTGAGCAACATTACAGCTAGCTAGCATTGTAGTGTAGGCTTACTGTTACTGCACGATTTGACATGCTAATGTGAGCATCTAGCTAGAGCTAATTAGCTAGCTAGCTACAGTAACATTAAGTTATACCACTTTTAGTGGTTTATGGACAGTATGTACACCCGGTGGCTCAGTGCATCACCTGTTTTAAATTTTCAACAGAGCGGTATTAGCTATTATCAGTAGCTAGCGGACTTTACTGACTTCTGGCAGCAGGCTAGTCAGTGCAACATGTGTTTTACTCTGAAAAGCGAGCTGTTAGCAGACAGTTTGCGGCAGTTGGTCTGTGCTACATGTGTTTCTCACTCAAGTTTAGAGCTATTAGACAGTTTTTAGCTGCAGTTTGGTGGGTGCGACACCTGTGTTTTACTCTGAACAGAGCTGATGGACAGTTTTAGAACAGTTTGGTCGGTGCGACACCTGCATTTTACTCTGAACAGAGCAGATGGACAGTTTTAGAGCAGTTTGGTTGGTGCGACATGTGCGTTTTACTCTGAAAAGAGGGCTGTTAGTAGACAGTATTTAGCGGCAGGCAGATCCATGCAACACGTGTGTTTTACCCTTGTAATGTGTATATTTGTGTTAATGCAATTTAAATAAACTTTTTTTTCTTGTCATCAAGGTTGCAGGCTGTACGCGTGAAGTACAGGGATTGTCAGAAATACATTTGTTATGAGGGGCAACTGACCTTCAAATCCTTTTTGGATTGTGGTGAGTGAAACATTTCAAATTTCACACAATATCCTATGGAACAACATACTTATACTGACTCTCAGTGTTGATAGCTATCTGTGGTGTATTGCTATAATACTCAGACTGCTGTTGTAACAATTCAGTACGTGACAGTAGTAGACAGGCTGTAGACTGCATATAATTGGAATTGACAAGGAAAGGAGCACGAAGTCAGTTTTGGGGTTACGATGTTCACGTAAGGTGACCTCTTGATTTCTGTCTTCTGTTCTGTTTTTTTCTCTAAAAATACACAACATATTTAATCAATAAGGTTGTGCAATCTATTTTTGTCTTCACAGTTGCCAATAAATTTGACATTCCAACCTTGGACTTAAAAGTCTATGATGAATTGAAGACTGAAGTTGATGAGGAGGTGTTTGAGTTTCTTCTAAAGAAACAAAATCTTGGTGTGCTGGAGGTTTGTTGACCCCAAAACCCAAATCCCGATGGTGAGTTGCATATGAGCTTAGAGCTTCACATTCATCCATACAGTCCTGGCTAGCCTAACACATGTTCTGAATATGTGAGACAAGCAGATATATCTGCTGATTTCTTTTCTCATTTTGATGTTTTAAAATTTTTGTTTTTGTTTCTGTACTGACCTCTCCCACCCCTTTTAGAACAGTAGTGGGCCTAATCAATTCAAAATGTTACATTTTTGCATTCCGCCTGTCATTAACAAAAGTCCCCTTAACATGATAATGGATGTTTCCACCTAAATGTGTTATAATTACAGTGTGAAACACACCGGTTAAATGTTAACATGATTGCTAGATTCGTTGAGCTCCTCTGCAAGCAGCTCCTTATCAAAACGCAGTGACAATGAGGGGGACTCCGAGGACACCATTATATTGCAGCAGAGTCCTGCTACAAGAAAGACAGCCGAGGATAATCGTCTCTCATGTAAGTACTGCACATTTCCAGTTTAAACAAATGCCAAACTTGAAGATTGAATGATAAATGACCAATGAAAGTTGTGAGAGGATGATCATGGTGTGTTTTATTATACTTGCTATTTCATTGCTGTTTTAAAAGTGTTAGTGTGTTCCTTTTTTAAATTACTCCAACGTAGACGATTGAAGACATTCTGAAGAACAAACCTGGAGGAGAGAGGATCATGAATGAGTATGCTCGTGTAACGGATGTGAAATGGCTAGCTTAGTTAGCGGTGCGCGCTAAATAGCGTTTCAATCGGTTACGTCACTTGCTCTGAGACCTTGAAGTAGTAGTTCCCCTTGCCCTGCAAGGGCCGCGGCTTTTGTGGAGCGATGGGTAACGATGCTTCGAGGGTGACTGTTGTCGATGTGTGCAGAGGGTCCCTGGTTCGCACCCGGGTATGGGCGAGGGGACGGACGTAAAGTTGCTGTTACATTGATGCTGTTGACCCGGATTACTGGTTGCTGCGGAAAAAGGAGGAAGGTCAAAAGGGGGGTGAGTGTAAACGGATGTGAAATGGCTAGCTTAGTTAGCGGTGCGCGCTAAATAGCGTTTCAATCGGTTACGTCACTTGCTCTGAGACCTTGAAGTAGTAGTTCCCCTTGCTCTGCAAGGGCCGCGGCTTTTGTGGAGCGATGGGTAACGATGCTTCAAGGGTGACTGTTGTCGATGTGTGCAGAGGGTCCCTGGTTCGCGCCCGGGTATGGGCGAGGGGACGGACGTAAAGTTGCTGTTACACTCGGACAAAAAGCCTAACAGATAGCAGAAGACACGATGTGGTCAAGATATTGGTTGCACAAATGACAAGTGAACATGGGTATATGTCATATACTCATTACATACTGTACCTTACCACCTAACACAATTTTTAGCAGAAGTTGTGATTTACACATCAATCTTTTTGTTTGGCTCTCAAACAGGAAAGTGTGTGTTTCTAGGACAAGTCCTTCAAGGCCTGTTAAAGAGGACCACGCCATGGTCATCATTGCCTTGTTCCCATACCTGGCTGATCCTAGGAGCAAGTTATGTAAGTAAATTAAAAACAAAGTCTAACATTTTCAACTCTCTTACACCTTAAACATTTTTCAGGATGTCAATATTCAAATGGTTGTTTTACTGTTGGGTGATGTTTTTATTTAAACTAAAGATCTGTTAACATGTCTGTATGCCCACCATCTCTGCAGTCTCTCCTAAGCTCAACTCTGGTGGTATAAAAGCCTAGTTAAGTTCTGCACTGCGAGAGTCAGACCTGTTGAATGAGCAATTCTTCATCTACGGGCGTATCTGTAGTTTTAAGGATAAGAATGAACATGAAGATATTTTAACCTGCTCACTCAAACTGAATTATACACTGCTCAAAAAAATAAAGGGAACACTTAAACAACACAATGTAACTCCAAGTCAATCACACTTCTGTGAAATCAAACTGTCCACTTAGGAAGCAACACTGATTGACAATAAATTTCACATGCTGTTGTGGAAATGGATTAGACAACATGTGGAAATTATAGGCAATTAGCAAGACACCCCCAATAAAGGTGTGGTTCTGCAGGTGGTGACCACAGACCACTTCTCAGTTCCTATGCTTCCTGGCTGATGTTTTGGTCACTTTTGAATGCTGGCGTTGCTTTCACTCTAGTGGTAGCATGAGACGGAGTCTACAACCCACACAAGTGGCTCAGGTAGTGCAGCTCATCCAGGATGGCACATCAATGCGAGCTGTGGCAAGAAGGTTTGCTGTGTCTGTCAGCGTAGTGTCCAGAACATGGCGGCGCTACCAGGACAGGCCAGTACATTAGGGAGGACAACAACCCAGCAGCAGGACCGCTACCTCCGCCTTTGTGCAAGGAGGAGCAGGAGGCGCACTGCCAGAGCCCTGCAAAATGACCTCCAGCAGACCACAAATGTGCATGTGTCTGCTCAAACAGAAACAGACTCCATGAGGGTGGTATGAGGGCCCGACGTCCACACGTGGGGGTTGTGCTTACAGCCCAACACCGTGCAGGACGTTTGGCATTTGCCAGAGAACACCAAGATTGGCAAATTCGCCACTGTGCCCTGTGCTCTTCACAGATGAAAGCAGGTTCACACTGAGCACATCTGACAGACGTGATAGAGTTGAGCACATCTGGGACATCATGTCTTGCTCCATCCACCAACGCCACGTTGCACCACAGACTGTCCAGGAGTTGGCGGATGCTTTAGTCCAGGTCTGGGAGGAGATCCCTCAGGAGACCATCCGCCACCTCATCAGGAGCATGCCCAGGCGTTGTAGGGAGGTCATACAGGCACGTGGAGGCCACACACACACTACTGAGCCTCATTTTGACTTTTTTTGAGGACATTACATCAAAGTTGGATCAGCCTGTAGTGTGGTTTCCCACTTTAATTTTGAGTGTGACTCCAAATCCAGACCTCCATGGGTTGATAAATTTGATTTCCATTGATAATTTCTTGTGTGATTTTGTTGTCAGCACATTCAACTATGTAAAGAAAAAAGTATTCAATAAGAATATTTCATTCATTCAGATCTAGGATGTGTTATTTTAGTGTTCCCTTTTTTTTGAGCAGTGTACTTTACTTTAGGAGCATTATTACAATGCAGAAGATGGGAGTGGATATCTAGCATGGAGACTGGAATCTGTTCAAAGGAAGCATCAGAGGGACGACAGAAGACCATGCATCAGTCACTGACGTGTAAGGGATTTTGATTGGAGTTAGTCTCATTCATGACACATGACCAGAGAATAGTTGCATGTAAACATCTGTATAATCAAGTGTTTCTTAGAAATACTGAAAGAGTAAGATACTTAGTATTAATTCTGTTTCTGAGTCAAATAAATCCTACTTTTCATCTGGTGGCTTTACTGCATGAGCCTTGCTTTTTATATCTTATGACACATTACCATATACTTGTATAGAGCAGACAAACCCAGTAATCTGTCAAAGTTTCACCATGTTACAGGTGGTCCAAAAGCAGATAGACCCCTTCAGAGAGAAACTGCCCAACAACAGAAAGCCTGTGTTGAGGCCATTGGCCCTGATGAAGAATACGGCTGTTGAAGCAATTGTAAAGGAGAAGATGAAGCAGACCTGCGCATATCGCCAAGAGATGGTTCATGACCCAGTGAAGTCCTCTGAAATATTCACAGTTTCCAAGATTCCAAGACATAGCAGGAATGGTATGTGGATCTTCGACTGCTTTGAAACTATCAGGACAATTGTTTTCTGTTCTAAAACAGTCTGATTAGCACTGTGATATATTACATGACGATAGTGCCACACCATAATGTTAACTGTTCTGTATTGACTTATTCCATCTTGTCTGCAGATTGGAGCAAGATTTCAGTCTGATGTTTGGTAACGCAACCTCTGCAAAGTTCCTGGAGAAGTGGCCTACTCTCTATAAGCAGGAAGTCATTGACCAAAGCCGTGGCCTCACACAGACAGGCAACCTGCAAGACCTGGTTCAAAATGCTGAATCCACAACAGAAGTGGAAAATGGTCTGCTGAATAAAATGATTATACTAATGGAAGGGAGCATTGTTTTTGAAAGCAGAATGGAATGATGTAACTTCAGTGAAAATGTGTACTTTCAGGACGGGACAGTGACATGTCCTCCATTTTGGTCCTTGTTCACCTTCTGCCACCGTCCCCTCATGGACGCAAGAAACCAGGAAAGACCACAGCCAGACACACCAGTGACCACATTGTGAAGTTTATCAAGATGAGGTTACAGTTGACTGTTCTGTCCCCATTCCTAATCCTAATAACTACTTTTAAGATTATGGACAAATCATGGTAAGATCATGTGTAGCTGTAATTTACATTTTCACAATGTTTGCGAACCGTGATTCATTTTAATAGCACACTAATGAAGTTCTTGTGTCCCAGACTGGGACCAGCATCCAGGGGCATCTGGAGAGCGTCATGGAAAGCCTTCAACCCTATCTGCTTGCTGTGGGGACCCAGAGGAGTGCGATTCACAAGTAATTCATTGTGATTGATAAACATGCAATACCTTGTCACCAGACTCTCTTGCCTGTTCTGATGAGCTTTTCAAAGATCATTTGTCTTCGGTACCTCGTACAAAGCATCTTGATAAAGCACATGAACCTTGTTCTGATCATGGTGAAGGCCCCTCTACAGCTGAATATGTAGCAGGAAGTCATTCTGATGACTTGCCATCAACAAGTCCCCCTTCTGACTCAGTCCTTGTCGATAAGAGTCTTGTAGACAGCTGCGCTGCAACCATAGCTGACCTTACAGTGGCAGGTGTAGGTGAAACAACCACTAACTCTTTGGTCATTTCCATGGAAGAGACAGTTGATGATATTCATATTCAAGCTAAAGAATCTGTGAAGAAGTGTGTCTATACAGGAGCCTATTAAAAGAGACATTGAGTGTAAAATTGATCAGTGTTTTGAAAAACTGTCAAATCCTTTTGGTGTATTAAATTCTGAAAGTAAGATAAGGCCGTATTTTACAGACAAGTGGGGAAGGGTCGACCCAGTTGAATACGTTCTTGGTACTAGATTTGATACACGACACAGACTACTGGAGGCTATGATCAAATTGTTGTTACTGATCCATTTGTTTACATCCCCATTTTGAAAACATGACAGGTTATTTACAAACACCCTGAACATAAAGGAGATGATGCAGACTGATTCCAGTTCAAGGAGACTTTATGACTGACGTGGTGGAGATCTGTTCAAGAGCCATGCTCTGTTTTCAAAACAAAAGCATGCAATTCAGATACAGCTTCTCTATGATGCTTTTGAAACTGCAAATCCTCTTGGATCATAACGGGGAATACATACATTAGGAGCAAACGACGTCAATTTACGGAATTCTTCTCCAAAGTTCAACTCATTTCTGCTTAATATTCATTTGGTGGGCTTTATTTCATGCCCAAGACATTAAAAACATATGGCTTTTCTAAAATACTTGATCCAGTTGTGCAGGATATTACCGTACTTGAGAGGGATGTAATTATGGTCCCCTTGTATGATCAACCAGTGTATGGAACTATTGTCCAAGCTACAGGTGACAACCTTGGTCTTCACTGTTTATTTGGTTTAGTTGAATCATTCAGATATTTTTGCTGCTTTTGTCTTGCTGAGAAAGAGGACTTTCAAACTGCATTTGATGAAGATTCACCCAAGATAGTTATGCGAACTCAAGCACTTCATGCAGGACTCCGCCCCAAAAATGAGCCAAATCCCAGTCTTCCCTCTGTGATGGGTGTTAAACGTTCTTGCATTCTAAACTCCTTACAGTACTTCAATACATGTGAAAACCTCCTTGTCGATATTATCCATGACATCTGGGAGGGATTGGCACAATATGACATAACTGCTAATACTGCACTTGATAGACAAGTACACAACATCAACTGAAACAGGCAGGAGAATAAAGAGCTTTAACTATGGTTACATGGAGCAAAACAACACACCTCCTGTAGTGAATTTAGGAGAGGACTAATGACTTGGGGTTAAACGCTATCCAGTCCTGGTGTTTACTTCTCAATCTACCACTTCTCTTTGGAGACTTAGCTTGTCCCAATGATCTACACTGCTTTTACTGTTGCTGTTGCTTCAGATTGATATCAATGGAGAAAATTAAATGTTTACTAAGGTTATTACAATTTTTCTTAATCGCAGAGCACCACAGGTTATTCAAGCAATTGTTTCCAAAAAAGAGGCTGCTACCGAAGCATCATTTTATGGTGCATTACCCCAGATGTAGGCTTCAAATTGGACCCGTTTTGCATAGCTGGTGCATCTGCTATGAAGCAAAGCATAATTTCTTTTTTTTAAGCAATTAAAAAGCTTTAAAAATGTAACTAAAACATTGGCAAAAAAAACACCAAAGTCAAATAGCAGACAGTTGGCAGACATTTGACCCCAACAGAGGCATGATCGGTCCAGGTAAAATGTTATCTTTAAATGTGGTGGACTGTGGCTGTAAGATGGCTGAGACTCTTCAGGTACCAATTGACACCACGGTTGTAAATGTTAAATGGGCCAAACACTATGTATCGTTCAGGTTTAGTTGTTTGTCTTAAAGTCCATTGTGAGATGACAGTTTTTCAGAAAATCCACCATGTTGTTAAAGATGAGAGGTTACTGTTGGTTACTTTTGCAATAACAATATGTCTTGATTAGCATTTTAATGCATATCGAGTTGGGTGTACAACAGAGGGACCTTATGTAGTTGATGATAAAGAGCTTTTCTGTCACAAAGCATTTGATATACAGATGTCTTACAGTTGTGATGATTCAAGTTAGTTTATTGTCCCATACTGTTTCCTGTGATTGTAAAAAAAACTGCACAAAACCAAGATGTATTGTATTGCAATATTGGATTTTTTATTTACTTTTAATAAAGGGGGGACAGATGCCAAAATGTAATTTTACAGAGGCCACAATTTTATTTTCTCATCAGTGTTTTTGATATGTGAGATGCCAATTTCACAAAATCCCCCATGTCATTGTTAGATGTATTGAATTGCAAATATTGAGCTTTTTTATGTACATGTATTAAAATGAACCAACATTTCATTTCAGTCCACAATTGTATTTTATTATCATCAGTATTTTGATGTATGTATTGCAAATGTCTTACATTTAAGAATAAAGTGCTTTGTTAAACTTCTTATGGCTGGGGGCAGTATTGAGTAGCTTGGATGAATAAGGTACCCAGAGTAAACTGCCTGCTACTCAGGCCCAGTTGCTAATATATGCATCATATTAGTATATTTGGATAGAAATCACCCTGAAGTTTCTAAAACTGTTTGAATGACGTCTGTGAGTATAACAGAAATCATATGTCAGGCAAAAACCTGAGAAGAAATCCACCCGGGAAGTGGGAAATCTGAGGTTTGTAGTTTTTCAAGTAATTTTCTGTCGAATATACAGTGTCTATGGGGTCATATTGCACTTCTTACGGCTTCCACTAGATGTCATCTGTCTTTAGAACCTTGTTTGATGCTTCTACAGTGAAGGAGGGGGGAATGGGAGCTGAATGAGTCAGAGGTCTGCCAGAGTGACATGAGCTGACCCCGCACGTTCACGTGAGAGTTAGCTTGCGTTCCATTGCATTTCTACAGACAAAGGAATTCTCTGGGTGAAACATTATTGAAGATTTATGATAAAAACATCCTAAAGATTGATTCTATACTTCATTTGACATGTTTCTACGAACTGTAACGGAACTTTTTGACTTTGTCTGCTCGCGCCTCATGAATATGGATTGCTGGGCTAAACGTGCGAACAAATAGGAGGTATTTGGACATAAATTATGGACTTTATTGAACAAATCAAACATTTATTGTGGAACTGGGATTCCTGGGAGTACATTCTGATGAAGGTCATCAAAGGTAAGTGAATTTTTATAATGATATTTCTGACTTCTGTTTACTCCACAACATGGCGGATATCTGTATGGCTTATTTTGTTGTCTGAGCGCTGTACTCAGATTATTGCATGCTGTGCTTTTTCGGTAAAGCTTTTTTGAAATCTGACAAGCGGTTGCATTAAGAAGAAGTTTATCTAAAGTTCCATGCATAACACTTGTATTTTCATCAACATTTATGATTAATATTTCTGTAAATTAATGTGGCTCTGTGCAAAATCACTGGATGTTTTGGAACTACTGAACATAACGCGCCAATGTAAACTCAGATTGTTGTATATAAATATTAACTTTATCGAACAAAACATACATGTATTGTGTAACATGAAGTCCTATGAGTGTCATCTGATGAAGATCATCAAAAGTTAATGATTCATTTTATCTCTATTTCTGCTTTTTGTGACTCCTCTCTTTGGCTGGAAAAATGGCTGTGTTTTTCTGTTTGGTGTGCTTTCGCTGTAAAGCCTTTTTGAAATTGTACACTGTGGTGGGATTAACAACAAGTTTATCTTTAAAATGGTGTAAAATACTTCTATGTTTGAGGAACTTTAATTATGACATTTCTGTTGTTTTGAATTTGGCGCCTTGCACTTTCACTGACTGTTGTCATATCGATCCCGTTAGCGGGATCTAAGCAATAAGATTAAATACCGACTTCTGATTTATTGACGTTAAGTTTACTTTTACAAATGCCACTCTTGACTGATAATATTAAATTCTATATTGAGTGAATTGGCAGAGTTTTTATTTTAAGCAAAATAGAGTAATAAACACTGAATAGAGTAGAAATAACTGAAAATTGAACTCTGCAACAAGATACATTTTTACTCTATTTAGACTGGGACCAAATGTGATCTTTGAGTAAAAATGTATTCAATTTGAGTAAGAAATGACACTTTCCACAGATAATATAAAATTCTATATTGAGCGAATTGGCAGTAGAGTTGTTTCCATGTTAAGCTAAATAGAGTAAATGACAGTTTGTAGAGTTAAATATAAACACCGAATAGAGTAGAAATAACTCTGAAAATTGAACTCTGTAACAAGAGTAATTTTTACTCTATTTAGACTGGGACCAAATGTTATCTTTTGTGGAGTATAATTGTATTCAATTTGAGTAATATTTACTGTGTACTGGTGTGTGTATGTGTGTGAATTCCGGACACACAGCATTCCCCACAATAGATTTTCTGCCCCACCCCCCAAACATTCCCCACTCTTCGATCAAGACTTCTAAGAGGGGAGTCGGTTACACGTGTGTGGTGTGTGAGTGCACGCTCACACATACACTAGACACATAGCTGTCCATTTCCAAACAACTCGCATTCCACGTTGGCCTGTAAAAGAGACCACCCCCACTTGAATACCAACCAACCCTTTACACTACTCAACTCTACCCCCAACACCTGCCTCCAACTCCAGTGTGTTGTGTGTGTGTGAACGTGTGTCTAGTTTGTCTGTGTCTAATGTGTGTGCATATAGTGTTTGTGAATGTGTGTGCCTGGCGAGGGGGCAGTGTGTTGGCGAGGGGGCAGTGTGCCTGGCGAGGGAACAGTGTGCTGGCGAGGGGACAGTGTGCCTGGCGAGGGGGCAGTGTGCCTGGCGAGGGGACAGTGTGCTGGCGAGGGGACAGTGTGCTGGCGAGGGGACAGTGTGTCTGGCGAGGGGGCAGTGTGTCTGGCGAGTGGGCAGTGTGCAGGCGAGGGGGCAGTGGCTGGCGAGGGACAGTGGGCAGGGACAGTGTGTCTGGCGAGTGGGCAGTGTGCTGGCGAGGGGGCAGTGTGCTGGCGAGGGGACAGTGTGCTGGCGAGGGGACAGTGTGTCTGGCGAGTGGGCAGTGTGCTGGCGAGGGGGCAGTGTGCTGGCGAGGGGGCAGTGTGCTGGCGAGGGGACAGTGTGCTGGCGAGGGGGCAGTGTGCTGGCGAGGGGGCAGTGTGCTGGCGAGGGGGCAGTGTGCTGGCGAGGGGCAGTGTGCTGGCGAGGGGGAAGTGTGCTGGCGAGGGGGCAGTGTGCTGGCGAGGGGGCAGTGTGCTGGTGAGGGGGCAGTGTGCTGGCGAGGGGGCAGTGTGCAGCCATCTGGTCAGTATGGTTGATGGTGGTCCAGAGTCTCTACAGATCGAAAGGTCACTTTTCCTCTTTGTACTGATCTTCCTCATCTGCGTACAGACCCCAGTGTGTACGGCAAAGGTTGGAGAACTGGGTCACTGTGTGTGTATCTGCCCTCAGGGAAAGGAGAGGTGAGGTAGGGTGAGGCTGGGTGAGAGGAGAGGTGAGTTAGGGTAAGGCAGGGTGAGAGGAGGGGTTAGGCAGGGTGAGAGGATAGGTGAGATAGGGTGAGGGGAGGGGTGAGGCAGGGTGAGAGGAGGGGTGAGATAGGGTGAGGGGAGGGGTGAGAGGAGAGGTGAGGTAGGGTGAGAGGAGTGGTGAGATAGGGTGAGGGGGTGAGGGGTGAGGGAGGGTGAGGCAGGAGGAGGGAGATAGGGTGATAAGGGGGTGAGGGGTGAGAGGAGGGGTGAGGCAGGGAGAGGAGGGGTGAGAGGCTGAGGGAGTTAGGATAAGGCAGGGTGAGATCGGGTGAGAGGAGGGGTGTGGCATGGTGAGAGGAGGGGTGAGGCAGGCTGAGAGGAGGGGTGAGGCAGGCTGAGAGGAGGGGTGGGGGTGAGAGGAGGGGAGAGGCAGGGTGAGAGGAGGGGTGAGAGGGGTGTGGCAGGGTGAGAGGAGGGGTGGAGGGGTGTGGCAGGCTGAGAGGAGGGGTGTGGCAGGCTGAGAGGAGGGGTGTGGCAGGGTGAGTGGAGGGGTGAGGCAGGCTGAGAGGAGGGGTGAGGCAGGCTGAGAGGAGGCAGGGTGAGAGGGGGGTGAGGCAGGCTGAGAGGAGGGGTGAGGCTGAGGGAGGGGTGTGGCAGGGTGAGAGGAGGGGTGAGGCAGGCTGAGAGGGGGGTGAGGCAGGCTGAGAGGAGGGGGGTGAGAGGGGTGAGAGGGGTGAGGCAGGGGTGAGGCAGGGTGAGAGGAGGGGTGAGAGGGGTGGCAGGCTGAGAGGAGGGGTGAGAGGGGTGTGGCAGGCTGAGAGGAGGGGTGTGGCAGGCTGAGAGGAGGGGTGAGGCAGGCTGAGAGGAGGGGTGAGGCAGGCTGAGTGGAGGGGTGAGGCAGGGTGAGAGGAGGGGTGTGGCAGGCTGAGAGGAGGGGTGTGGCAGGCTGAGAGGAGGGGTGTGGCAGGGTGAGAGGAGGGGTGTGGCAGGGTAAGAGGAGGGGTGAGATAGGCAGCGACATCTAAAATAAACAAAACCACTAGAACTAATCATCAGCTAGAGGACTAGAGGCAGTCACATCACAGTTCAAACACACCATTGAGTGAGTCATGAGTGAGACATTACTGGAAAACAGAGCCCTTACTGGAAACTTGAACTCTTACTGACAATTTGACATTTCTGTATGTATGTGTGTGAGTCACTCCCTCCAACAGAGGCCATCTGGTAAACTAGTCGTATAATAACGAGTGAGGACAACCAAGACTTGATTTTAAGTAATGTTGCTCTTGTGGAATGTCTCTGCTTGACCACTACAGATATCACAGACACCGAGGTGCAGTTGCATGTGAAAACAGCATGGTTTACATTTGCTCCATTGTTAATGTTCTATTGGACGCCCTCTCTACTCCCTCGCTGAGCCACTACAGTCTTCTCTTCCCTCTGCCTAGGGGTTCTTTGCCGTCAGCGAAACATGTGTGGTGTTGGAGTGAGGGGCCTCTCCCTCTGGCCGGTGGGGTACAGCGTAATCAGTGTGTGTACAGTGCACGTGCATGTCTGTGTCTCCAGGAAGTAGGTGAAGAGCCACTGAGCTCATCTTTGAACTCCAGGCCATATGGCCCTCTGTGAGGCCCAGGCTACGGCACACTTACTCTAATACTATTACACTGTGTGTGTGACTACACATAATGCTATTACAGGGCAGGAAGCTGTGTGTGTGGTTACTACACACATAATGCTATTACACTGTGGTACCAGGGGGTCAGGGGTAAAGCTGCCTGGTATCACTCAACTAGCTGGCATTACAAACAGAACTGCTGGGCTTTAGACAGTTAATGTTGGTGTTTATTTTTGACATGGCTGTGTGTGTGTGTGTGTGTGTGTGTGTGTGTGTGTGTGTGTGTGTGTGTGTGTGTGTGTGTGTGTGTGTGTGTGTGTGTGTGTGTGTGTGTGTGTGTGTGTGTGTGTGTGTGTGTGTGTGTGTGTGTGTGTGCTAATGTGAGAGTGTCTAAAGTCCACACCTATGGCCATATGAAGACCAGCTGTAAGGACTAAACCTATAGCTGGAAGAAACAGTGTAGTGATTTAGGGAGAACAGTGTAGTGATTTAGGGAGAACAGTGTAGTGATTTAGGGAGAACAGTGTAGTGTAGTGATTTAGGGAGAACAGTGTAGTGATTTAGGGAGAACAGTGTAGTGATTTAGGAAGAACAGTGTAGTGATTTAGGAAGAACAGTGTAGTGATTTAGGAAGAACAGTGTAGTGATTTAGGGAGAACAGTGTAGTGATTTAGGAAGAACAGTGTAGTGATTTAGGAAGAACAGTGTAGTGAAGCAGTGCTCAACCAGAAACCCTGTGGATCCACAGAGTGAAGGCACTACCTCCTGTTCCATACACTGTTGGCTAAGGCCTCATTTCCGTTTGAATGTGTGTGTGTGTGTTTGTGTCCTTACCTCGTTGTCGTGGTTCTGACAGAAGCTCATCCTGTCCTGGAACAAAGGTAGCAGGGAGAAGTTGTAGTGAAAGGACTGGGCCAGGGAGACACCCACGTCTCCCCCCCCTTCTCCACCTCCTCCGATGGGGATGATCTTGCCTCGACCCGCTTGGTGCTGGTGCAGGCTCTCAGCTAGCCTCTCAATGAAGTGATCCTTGGTCAGCCGGACCCTCTGGTGGGCACGGACGCAGTTATCACACAGGTACTCCTGGCAGTCCAGGCAGTGGGAGCCGGCCAGGTTCCCCTCGTCACAGGAGCTACACGTAGGCTCTCCCAGGCGGTGCGGGCGGAGGAGTCCGCCGTGGGGGTGGTGGAACCCGGGTATGGAGCCACCGCTGACCCCCCGGTGGTGGCCGTTGATATTCTGGCCGAGTTGGAGCTGCTCCTCGGAGCTCACCACCACATCCAGAAGGTTACTGAAGAGGAAGTTGGAGGAAGGGAGGGAGTCCACTCCGGCTTCAGAGATGGAGACCTTCTGATTGCAGGTGGGGCAGCTGAGTTTGAGAGGGTCCCCAGGGCTGCGCTGGCCCTCCAGACACTGCCTGCAGAAGGCGTGGAGGCAGGGGAGGACATGGAGGCGCCGGGAGGAGAACGACGAGGAGGAGGAATGAGATGAGGAGGATGAGGTGGAGGAGTTGGAGGAAATAGGAGTGGAGGAGGAGCCACAGAGCTCCTTGCAGAGAGGACAGGTTTGTAGGTCGGAGTCTGAGAATGAAGCCATCTGAGGAGTTTTAAACAAGGCTACACTTTATAAGAACATCCACTCAGGTATTACTGGGATATTCATTTGGGAAACGTACGTTTGTTTCTCCCCTTGTGTTCTCTTCTGTGGAAAA
This sequence comes from Oncorhynchus gorbuscha, assembly GCF_021184085.1. Lineage (NCBI taxonomy): Eukaryota > Metazoa > Chordata > Actinopteri > Salmoniformes > Salmonidae > Oncorhynchus > Oncorhynchus gorbuscha. The sequence continues at coordinate 42,505,330 of NC_060196.1, read as the reverse complement.
CAGGTTCTTGAGGTAGGTCGTTTTTACAGTCAAAATGCTCCACATACATAGGATAGGTCCTATAGGTGGTATCTCTCAAAAAGAACCGTCAACTGACGACAGATACGCAAATAAAGTCCGCCCTTTTATAAGATTCTCTTCAAATCAAATTAGCAACATTAATTTCAGTTCACAATGATACAATATCTTCACTTGGATACGGATTTAGAATAATTATTACAGGCTACTCACTACAATTATGGCCAACTTTACATAGGCCTAAATCTATTCTGTCTTTTTGTGTGGGCTAATCCGAAAGAGCCACATTTAGAGTTCACTGGTTTTTGTTTATTCATTCGTTTGTCGTTGTTTTTGTTGTAGATGTCGCGGCCTGGCGGGTTTATAGAATAGTCCGAAAACAGATTTTGTACAGGATCCCCTTCAAAGTGCCCAAAGCTCCTTTTTCCTCCCCAACCGACACAGCATCACACTACTCAATGCAAATATTTCGTCCCGTTTTCGCGTCAACGTTGTCGGCCCTCTAGTCCACCATCCGGGCCCTCTCCAACGCCGTCAGAGGCTTGCAGAAGACGGTGGTTTCGGTTCGCTCTCTCTCCGCCGACAAGACCGTAAATTATTCATCAAAGCATTGGCTCAACAGCAACTCGATCTCATTGCCGCTCTATAGGTCCGTTTGGCGACAAAAATATCCCCAACCGTCTCCGTTTTTAAACCCCCCCCCTTCTATATGCACAGTCCCACAGTCGAAACCAGCTCCAGGCACGTATGCATTTACGTATGCGTATCCCCCTTCTTTCTCTCTCCCTCCCTCCCTCTCTTCGAGAGGAGGAATGCACAGGGCTTTTCTAAGCGCCTCTCTGGAACCTTGAAAGGGGGAAAGGCACGAGCCTCCGAGTCACTCCAATCGCATAAGCCTGGAGGAACTCCGGGCTTTTTATAGAGATTCTGTAGTCCCAATTTTTCTATCTGTAGTTCTGTTTTCTGTTCTGGAAAACGCGCTCTGAAACACAGACACATACACAACACGGTGCGCTCCTATTGCTGGCCACGCGCTCGTCCCGTCCTTGTTTATGGGCGCGTGTTGCTGACTGATCCTCCAACCGCTTTAATCTTACTGGGAGGAATGGACACACACTTCCGTCCTGGCTGGGAGGAGGGGAGGGGAGTGGAAGAGAGAGGACGGGAAACGGACAGGGGCTTGGCTTATTGCTTGTGCTGCGAATGGGGGCGAGGGGTTCCGGAGGCTCTTGCCATTGTGATGGACGTGTGCTATAGGCTCAGGCAAATTACATTTTCAAAAAATAAATAAACGTTTCCAGACAGGTGATTTAGAATTGTATTTATTCCCCGACTCCAAGTCTGAAGGACCTCTTGTAAAACAATTTAGATGAATGAATGTGTTGTAATAACTTGAGGCGGCAGGTAGCCTCGTGGTTAGAGGGTTGGGCCAGTAACCGAAGGGTAGCTAGTTTGAGTCCCAGAGCTGCCAGTTAACCCACTGTTTCTAGGCCATCATTGTAAATAAGAATTTGTTCTTAACTGACTTGCTTAGTTAAATTACATAAATAACAATGCAACTTTCTTCCATTAGAAGCACCTGTCTTTTTGTAAACATTTATGCTAAAGTCACTGATCGATGGGTTCAATGGGGACACATGAATCCCCTGTAGATTTACTTATTTGATATTACATAAATCTCCGTGTGTGCATGTGTGCTTGTGTGTGTGTCAGGGACGAACTGGTCATAGGGCAATTCTGGCAAATTCCAGGTGGGCTGGTCCATTCTCAGCCCAGCGGGCCTGTCTACATTTTCTGCAAAGTTATCACTATTTGGCTAAAAATGGGGGCTTCAAGGAAAAACAATTGTTCGGTGTGGGGGTGTCGATAAATGGGCTGTCATGATAAAAATGGCAGCACCAATTTCTGGTCCCTGTCTGTCTGTCCGTCTGTCCGTCCGTCCGTCCGTCCGTCCGTCCGTCCGTCCGTCCCCATCCGTCCGTCCGTCCGTGCGTCCGTCCGTCCGTGCGTGCGTGTTTACACTTGTGTGTGTGTGTGTGTGTGTGTGTGTGTGTGTGTGTGTGTGTGTGTGTGTGTGTGTGTGTGTGTGTGTGTGTGTGTGTGTGTGTGTGTGTGTGTGTGTGTGTGTGTGTGTGTGTGTGAAGTGTGTGTGTGTATATGTGTGTTATGACTGACATGACATCCTAGAAAGTAGCCTTGACTCAAATAACCAACAGGAAGCTTTGTCACCGTTGGAAACAACACACTAACTAAATGTATGACATGTACGGTAATATGATCGGCATGTATGCAACAGTGATGTGTTCCAGAAAACCCCATGTCTGACATGCCTTGTTTAAGAAGATAATATACTGTGTGTAGGTGCAGTAAATACAGTATTATAACTAGGTGGTTAAAGCCTTGAATGCTGATTGGCTGACAACTGTGGTATTTCAGACCGTATGACGGAACATTTATTTTTACTGTTCTAATTACGTTGGTAACCAGTTTATAATAGCAATAAGGCATCTCTCGGGTTTGTGATATATGGCCAATATACCACATCTAAGGGCTGTGTCCAGGCACTCTGCGATGTGTTGTGCCTAAGAACAGCCCTTAGCCGTGGTATATTTGCCAATGTACCACACCCCCTCGTGCCTTATTGCTTAATTAGGTCAATCACTCTCCCATACATGCTTAGAACATGTATTGGGTACATATTCCTAGCGATTGAGGGGAAAGATGAAGCGAGGTTTGAACCAGCAACACTGTCCATGGGGCAAGTACACTACCACCTGTGTCATTAAGGTCCAGATCTCGTAGCATTGGCTGTAGTAGTGGCCTATTCCAATGAGCTCTGTTCAGATACACGTATCTATGGAATAGGGCTGAATATGGGATCCTTCAATAAGGAAAATGGGGGGAAAGAATTAAAGACGAGGAGAAATGCACAGTCAAAAACAAGAGAGGGCAGGACAGGGTTAGGGCATGATTATGGGATTGTTGTCTGAACTCATCATAGGGATATACACTGGTAGAAATGCATTATGTAGAACAGACATGCATCAGAAAGAGATATTATTTAGACAGACATAATTGAGGATATTTCATATTGGACAGACATAATCAGAAGAAATACACTATTAAGCATGTGTGTGTTCCCCAAAACTATTGGTCCCAGTTCCATTTCTGTTGCTAAACCCATTCCCCAGATCTCTTGGGCCCAGTTGCATTTCTGTTCCTAGACCCCTTCCCTTCCCATAGTTCCTTCAACATGCACAGACAGACATGAAATTACTGGATTAGGGCGAGGCCAGTCTGGTATACAATGGAAATGTAACCATCCGGATATGGGACGAATATGTAACCCAAAGCCAATTCCTCCTTTGGCCGCCTTTCCTTACAGTTCTCTGCTGCCAATGACTGGAACGAATTGCAAAAATCACTGAAGCTGGAGACTCATATCTCCCTCACTAACTTTAAGCATCAGCTGTCAGAGAACCTCACAGATCTTACACCTGTACATAGCCCATCTGTAAATAGCCCATCCAACTACCTCATTCCCATATTGCAATTTATTTTCTTCTCCTTTGCACCCCAGTATCTCTACTTGTATATTCATCTTCTGCACATCTATAGCTCCAGTGTTTAAATGCTAAATTGTAATTATTTCGCCACTATGGCCTATTTATTGCCTTACCTCCCTTATCTTACCTCATTTACACACACCTGTGTATAGACTTTTCTATTGTGACTGTACGTTTGTTTATTCCATGTGTAACTCTGTGTTATTGTTTGTGTCGCACTGCTTTGCTTTATCTTGGCCAGGTCGCGGTTGTAAATGAGAACTTGTTCTCAACTGGCCTACCTGGTTAAATAAAGGTGAAATAAAAAATAAAAATAAATACGAGACCGTTTGCTCTGCTGCGGCACGGCAAGCGGTACAGATGCACAAAGGCTGGAACCAACATCGACTCGGTACTGATAGGCTATCCCTGTATATAATCGATTCTCATTGTGTATTTATTATTCCGTGTTATTACTTTTCTATTATTTCACATTTTTGTCTGTATCGTTGGGAAGGGTCCGAAAGCGTTTCACTGTTAATGTACACCTGTTGTTTATAAAACATATGACGAATAAAATGTGATTTGATCTGTTTAGCCAATTAGAAAATAGGCCATTTTATGTCTCACACTCCACACGAGCACGGACCAAAATTAATCTGTTCTAATTTGGTGTCCGTTCTCCACGCATCAGTCTCGTCTCGCATCAGTTTTAAGAGTTCCCCTCTAAATGAGCGAACATCAAGACAGCTCTAGATATTTTCTGTTTGCATTTTACAGACGACGCACTCCCTCTAGTGGAGCTTAGGTAGCATTACCAGCCAAACCTAAATATAATAGTTATACCACTTAGCAGGCGCTTTTATCTTTGCATTTACATTTTAGTCATGTAGCAGACGCTCTTATCCAGAGCGACTTCAAGTTAGTGCACTAATATTTAGATAGCTAGGTGGGACAACCACATAGCACAGGCATAGAAAGTACATTTCCCTCAGTAATGTACCTATTAGCAGAATCAGAGCTAGAAAGGGGGTTGGGGGAAAAGTGCTGTTTATTAATGATTATTGTTTATTTATTTTAATTTGGTGGGGGGTCGAGGTGAGGAGGAGTATTATATAAGATACTCTTTGAAGAGGGTTTCAGGTGTTTTCAGAAGATGGACAGGGACTGCAGTCCTAGCTTAAGGGGGAAGCTGGTTCCACCATTGGGGTACTAGGACAGAGAAGAGCTTGGACTGGACTGAGAGGGAGCTGCCCTCCCGTAGCGGTGAGAGGACTAAGAGACCTGAGGAGCCAGAACGGGGTCCTCGGGTTGGGGTGTAGGGTTTGAGCATAGCCTGAAGGTAGGGAGGGGTAGTTCCTCTTGCTGTTCCGTAGGTAAGCACCATGGCCGTGTAGTGGATGCAAGCTTCAACTGGAAGCTAGTGGAGTGTGCGGAGGAGTGGGGTGACATGAGAGAACTTGGGAAGGTTGGAACATGGATAAGTTGCAGGGGTCTGATGGCACAAGCGGGGAGCCCAGCCAACAGCGAGTTGCAGCAGTACAGATGGTAGAACAAGTGCCTGGATTAAGACCTGCACCGCTTCCTGTGTGAGATAGGATCGTACTCTATGGATGTTGTAGAGCATAAACCTGCAGGAGCGGGTCACTGCTTTGATGTTTGCAGAGAACGACAGGGTGTTGGCCAGGATTCACGACAAGATTCTTTGTAGTCTAGGAGGGCGACACTGGAGTTGTCAACCATAATGGAGAGGTCTTTGAGCAGGCAGGCCTTCCCCGGGAGGAAGAGCAGTTCTGCCTTGTCGAGGTTGAGCTTGAGGTGATGGGCCGACATCAAAGTTTATGTATCTCCCAGGCATGCAGAGATGCGTGTTGCCACCTGGGTGTCAGAAGAGGGGGAAGGAGAAAAGTTGCTGAGTGTCATCTGCATTGCAATGATAGGAGAGACCTTGTGAGGATATGACGGGGCTGAGTGACTTGGTGTATAGCGAGGTGAGTAAAGGGCCTAGAACCGAGCCCTGGGGGACACCAGTAGGGAGAGTACGTGGTGCAGACACAGATCCTCTCCATGTCACCTGGTGGGAGCGTCCTGCCAGGTAGGATGCAATCAAAGAGTGTGCATTGCCTGAGACACCCATCCCTGAGAGGGTGGACAGGAGGATCTGATGGCTCACGGTGTCAACGGCAGCGGATATATATAGTAGGATGAGAACAGAGGAGACAGAGTCAGCTTTGGCTGTGCAGAGAGCCTCCATAACACAGAGAAGAGCAGTCTCGGTTGAGCGACTCGTCTTGAAGCCTGACTGGTTAAGAAGATTGTTCTGAGAGAGTTTAGTTCTCCATTTTCGCTCAGATAGAGTAGTGGGAGAGAGAGAGCGAAGATTGCGATGGCACATGACCATCTGGGTAGGGGCTGAGTGGTTAGGGTTGAAGAAAAGGGAGACAGACAAGGAAACAAATTGCCTGCCTTGTGAGTTGGAGGGGATTGGGAAAGGGTAAGGTCAAACGAGTTAAGGAGGGGAAAGAGAGAGTTGGAATAAATTCATTGAAGGCAGATGTCGGAAGGTTGAAGTCACCAAGTACGAAGAGTGGGTAGCCATCATCAGGAAGTGAGCTTATCAAGGTGTCAAGCTCATTGAGGAACTCTCCAAGGGCATCTGGTGGGCGATAGATGACAATAATATTAAGCTTGAGTGGACAGGTGCAATGACAGCATGGAATTCAAATAAGGAGATGGACAGGTGAGAGAGAAAATAGAAAATCTCCAGCACCATGACAACCAGATGCTCTCGGACTATGAGAGAAAACATAGTCAGATGAAGAAAGAGCAGCTGGAGTAGCAGTGTTCCCGAAATTTTATCAGCATATCGATTGCGCAACCAGGGGTGGAAAAACCTTGGATCATTGTTACTCTAACTTCCGCGACGCATATAAGGCCCTGCCCCGCCCCCCTTTCGGAAAAGCTGACCACGACTCCATTTTGTTGATCCCTGCCTACAGACAGAAACTAAAACAAGAGGCTCCCACGCTGAGGTCTGTCCAACGCTGGTCCGACCAAGCTGACTCCACACTCCAAGACTGCTTCCATCACGTGGACTGGGATATGTTTCGTATTGCGTCAGATAACAATATTGACGAATACGCTGATTCGGTGTGCGAGTTCATTAGAACGTGAGTTGAAGATGTCGTTCCCATAGCAACGATTAAAACATTCCCTAACCAGAAACTGTGGATTGATGGCAGCATTCGCGTGAAACTGAAAGCGCGAACCACTGCTTTTAATCAGGGCAAGGTGACTGGTAACATGACCGAATACAAACAGTGCAGCTATTCCCTCCGCAAGGCTATCAAACAAGCTAAGCGTCAGTACAGAGACAAAGAAGAATCTCAATTCAACAGCTCAGACACAAGAGGCATGTTGCAGGGTCTACAGTCAATCACGGACTACAAGAAGAAATCCAGCCCAGTCACGGACTAGGATGTCTTGCTCCCAGGCAGACTAAATAACTCTTTTGCCTGCTTTGAGGACAATACAGTGCCACTGACACGGCCTGCAACGAAAACATGCAGACTCTCCTTCACTGCAGCCGAGGTAAGTAAGACATTTAAACGTGTTAACCCTCGCAAGGCTGCAGGCCCAGACGGCATCCCCAGCCTCGCCCTCAGAGCATGCGCAGACCAGCTGGCCGGTGTGTTTACGGACATATTCAATCAATCCCTATACCAGTCTACTGTTCCCACATGCTTCAAGAGGGCCACCATTGTTCCTGTTCCCAAGAAAGCTAAGGTAACTGAGCTAAACGACTACCGCCCCGTAGCACTCACTTTCGTCATCATGAAGTGCTTTGAGAGACTAGTCAAGGACCATATCACCTCCACCCTACCTGACACCCTAGACCCACTCCAATTTGCTTACCGCCCAAATAGGTCCACAGACGATGCAATCTCAACCACACTGCACACTGCCGTAACCCATCTGGACAAGAGGAATACCTATGTGAGAATGCTGTTAATCAACTACAGCTCAGCTTTTAACACCATAGTACCCTCCAAACTCGTCATCAAGCTTGTATGCAAAGCAGTAATTGTTTCAAAACATCTCCTGCCATGTCACTCACACGTCGTGAAACAGTGTTGTTTGATGAAAGCATTTCCTGTACAGTTTTTTGTCCTTTTCCCCAAGCAGTGTCCCAGCCATATTCACGTAAGCAGGAAGAATTAAGTCCTTAACAATAGTATGGGGTTTGCATGTCCTAGCCACTCGGTAGCTCACCATATAAGACGCTTCTAGACCCTTCTTATTAATGGTATCTGTTGCTTTTATACATGTCTTACAACTCAAAAGTCATCTTTATTCTCGCTCAAAAATCTCCTGTGGCTTATTTTTCAAATTGTCATGTTTAGTTTCTAAATGTCTGCACAAGAGTGAAGGTTTACCGCGAGAGAGTAACGGTTAACGTGATTGGATGTTAATTATTTGACTAGGCTACCAGTATTTGACATTGTGTTGTTATTTCCATGAATGTTATTTTTGGTAGTGAAATGAGGCAACTCAGGCGAGAGAAAAAAAACCCCACCCAAATGTGTAGCCCATTAGAAAATATAAATGGACTGTTGGAAAATGTGAACATAAAAAACACCAAAGTTTTTATAAATGTGAAACACATTTTTATTTTGGCATACCCCTGACGGCATTGCACCCCCGTTTGGGAATAACTGTTGTAATCAATGCGTTGGGAGACAGGGACTTGGTGTGGGTGAGTAGTCCGGCTGCAGTGTTTTGAACCATTTGGAGCTGATGGCGAGAGATCTGTGTCATTGTTATAGCATTGGAAGTCAAGGTTTAAATGGAGGGTCTGACCAAGAGGGAGGATGTAGATGAAGAGTAATGGAACCAGCAGAGCCCTGGGGGATACCCTATATAACTGCAGAGCAGAGTCTGAGGTGTAGCCATTGAGGGAGCTGTAGTAGGTCTGTTTTGTGAGGTATGATAAAAGGTAGGAGCAGTCAGAGCACATACACAGGTGATTCCTGCAAGGGTTAAACCCACGACTTTGGCATTGCTAGGTCCTTTCCCCTTATCACCGGAGCCACATCTTGCCTGACGACTCAGCGGAATTCAATTCAGGGAGTTCTATTAAAGACTGCAACATACATTCAGCGATTGGCTCATCTCTAACAAATCAAGAGTATCAAAATTGATAAGGTCGTCGTCAAATAGGCTGGCTCTGGCCCAGCCCGTCAGTTTCTGGGACCAACCAGAACAGTCAGAATATGTTCGCATTCTAAAAATTGTAGGAGATTGGTTTTGCCTCAGACTCCTCATGGACATCAGTTTGGCTAGAGTGATGTGGATGGATAAGCCAGGCAAGAGCCACACAAACACATTGATAATACACACAAAAACACAAGTCAGTCAGTAGTAGTTTATTTTTCCTTTAAGAAATACAAAATAAGACTAAAACTAAATAGAAGCTTCTAGACTGTTGTTCCAGAAAACAATGTGTTTTACACAACCAAACATACCTACAGTAGAAGATGCTGAAATACTGTTCATCGCTAGAAACGGCGATAGACTTCGAACAGAGAACCAGGTTCTCGACAATCACTTTGAAGCACGAGAAGAATTGAATGATTTTGCACTGGAAAAGGAAACAAATAGGAATGTAAAGAAATCAGGGAAGTCGTAAACACTGATGTGATTCCAGCGAGGACCATTAGGTTAACTGGGATCAAAATGTCTGTCTCAAAATCACAGTGAGATCATAGAGTTTTGGGACACGCTTTCTTTACAATAATAATAATAGTACTGTTGTGAATTTATTCCATTAAAATGTAGCATTACTGAAAGAGCTGACTGACTCAAAATAAAACATCTTAGGCTTTTAAATCTGCCTAGAAACAAATGCTAAGGAAAATAAACATTTTCTGAAACAAACCTTGTAGTCAAGTATGAATGGTACCCAGTTCAATACCGACATTCTTTAATCTTTTTTACATTTCTTACAAAACAGTAAAATCTAGCTTCACAATTGTTCAAGTGCCTCAGAAATGTGCAACAAAAAGTGTTTAAAGACAATCAAGCTAAAATTAGAGAAATTTCAAATAAACCACATTTTTCAAACAAAATCTAGTCAAAGCCAAACAAACTTGGAAAGTTCATACTTTCTCCTCCATTCAACATTTCCTTTAAATTAAAACGACTTACAATGAAAAACCTCAACATACAATTAAGTTTTGTAAAAAACTCAAACAATTATATGCAGTTCTGATAGTATTTTCTTGATATAAATCCCCTGATCAGATCAGCCTGTAAAGATGCTGCAGGTTAAACTTCGAAGAGTGTCACACACACAGCCATGGAAGTGTTCAGAACAAACTTGTCCTGGTATTCCCAGAAAGAACATTGGTTGGTATTCCCAGGATGGGAACGTAGGTCAGTATTCCTGGAACACTTATTTTTAGGAATGTGTCCAGACCTCGTTGGCCCAGGTGTGGTTGTGTCGGAGCCAGCGGCGTGCGGTGTGTGTGTCGACCGTGAACAGCTGTTCCTGACAGGAGTTGACCGCTGTATAGTGGACGGTCAGTTTAGGGTTGGGGATGATCGCTGCCGAGAGGAGGCGACTGCCTGCCGCCAAGTACTCACTCTCACGGTCCCCTGTTCTGTAGAGGGCGAGAGAACCATTAGTATGTATAGTCAACTGCCAGTACTAGATATTCACTTTCAGTCTCCAGTCCTACAGGAAAACGCATGCATGCGCACACACACACCTCTTGAGTGTGATGATGATGGACTGTGGTGTGCCTGTTGTGTTGAGGATGGTTGTAGCATTGAAGGTGAGGACCATCTCAAAGGACAGAGCTATCTCCATCTCCCCCAGGGAACAGGGAACGGTCAGTGCTAGAGAGCCTGGCACGGACTTCACACCAGGGTAATAGCCTAGACACAGGGCCTCTGAAACACACACACGTCGCTCTCAAACTACAGTGTTTCCTAATTTAAAAAAAAACAATCTTATTTTTGATAGATAACCATGTTTTATTATCTAGTAAGTAATAGACTCACGTTTGAAGAGAGCTCTAGCCCGTAGCCAGATGTTTTGCTTGCCCAGCTTGTGCAGCAGAGTGTGCAGCAGAGGAGGGTCCACAGCCAGGTTCTTAGACAACATGAAACCCAGCGTGTCTGAGGCCACAGTCACAGTTTGTCTGTCGACACATGACTTGAGGTGACTGTTGAACAGACAGCTGTATATGGAGATGTCTGCTAGGTCTGGGGGAGGGTTACACACACACACACACACACACACACACACACACACACACACACACACACACACACACACACACACACACACACGGTTGGTAAAGTCATAAATAAATATGCAACTCACTGGTACCTCTTGGGCCATATACACTACCAGTCAAAAGTTTTAGAACACCTACTCATTCAAGCGTTTAATTTTTTTTCTCCATTGTAGAATAATAGTGGAGATATCAAAACTATGAAATAGCACATGGAATCATGTAAAGAATAATGTAGTAAAAAAACAAAAAAAAAGTTTAATCAAAATTTATTTTATATTTGAGATTCTTCAAAGTAAGCCACCCTTTGCCTTGATGACAGCTTTACACACTTGGCATTCGCTCAACCAGCTTCATGAGGTGGTCACCTGGAATGCATTTCAATTAACAGGTATGCCATGTTAAAAGTTACAATTCTGGAATGTATTTTCTTTAATGTGTTTGAGCCAAACACTTGTGTTGTGACATGGTAGGGGTGGTATACAGAAGACAGCTCTCCTTGGTAAAAGACCAAGTAAGGAAAGTGAAAATGACAGTCCATTACTAAGACACGAAAGTCAGTCAATATGAAACATTAAGAACTCTGAAAGTGCAGACTCAAAAACCATCCAGGGCTATGATGAAACTGGCTCTCATGAGGACCGCCACAAGAATGGAAGACCCAGAGTTACCTCTGCTGCAGAGGACACGTTCATCAGAGTTACCTCTGCTGCAGAGGACACGTTCATCAGAGTTACCTCTGCTGCAGAGGACACGTTCATCAGAGTTACCTCTGCTGCAGAGGACACGTTCATCAGAGTTACCTCTGCTGCAGAGGACACGTTCATCAGAGTTACCTCTGCTGCAGAGGACACGTTCATCAGAGTTACCTCTGCTGCAGAGGACACGCTTCATCAGAGTTACCTCTGCTGCAGAGGACACGTTCATCAGAGTTACCTCTGCTGCAGAGGACACGTTCATCAGAGTTACCTCTGCTGCAGAGGACACGTTCATCAGAGTTACCTCTGCTGCAGAGGACACGTTCATCAGAGTTACCTCTGCTGCAGAGGACACGTTCATCAGAGTTACCTCTGCTGCAGAGGACACGTTCATCAGAGTTACCTCTGCTGCAGAGGACACGTTCATCAGAGTTACCTCTGCTGCAGAGGACACGTTCATCAGAGTTACCTCTGCTGCAGAGGACACGTTCATCAGAGTTACCTCTGCTGCAGAGTTACCTCTGCTGCAGAGGACACGTTCATCAGAGTTACCTCTGCTGCAGAGGACACGTTCATCAGAGTTACCTCTGCTGCAGAGGACACGTTCATCAGAGTTACCTCTGCTGCAGAGGACACGTTCATCAGAGTTACCTCTGCTGCAGAGGACACGTTCATCAGAGTTACATCTGCTGAGTTACCTCTGCTGCAGAGGACACGTTCATCAGAGTTACCTCTGCTGCAGAGGACACGTTCATCAGAGTTACCTCTGCTGCAGAGGACACGTTCATCAGAGTTACCTCTGCTGCAGAGGACACGTTCATCAGAGGACACGTTCATCACCTCTGCTGCAGAGGACACGTTCATCAGAGTTACCTCTGCTGCTGCAGAGGACACGTTCATCAGAGTTACCTCTGCTGCAGAGGACACGTTCATCAGAGTTACCTCTGCTGCAGAGGACACGTTCATCAGAGTTACCTCTGCTGCAGAGGACACGTTCATCAGAGTTACCTCTGCTGCAGAGGACACGTTCATCAGAGTTACCTCTGCTGCAGAGGACACGTTCATCAGAGTTACCTCTGCTGCAGAGGACACGTTCATCAGAGTTACCTCTGCTGCAGAGGACACGCTTCATCAGAGTTACCTCTGCTGCAGAGGACACGTTCATCAGAGTTACCTCTGCTGCAGAGGACACGTTCATCAGAGTTACCTCTGCTGCAGAGGACACGTTCATCAGAGTTACCTCTGCTGCAGAGGACACGTTCATCAGAGTTACCTCTGCTGCAGAGGACACGTTCATCAGAGTTACCTCTGCTGCAGAGGACACGTTCATCAGAGTTACCTCTGCTGCAGAGGACACGTTCATCAGAGTTACCTCTGCTGCAGAGGACACGTTCATCAGAGTTACCTCTGCTGCAGAGGACACGTTCATCAGAGTTACCTCTGCTGCAGAGGACACGTTCATCAGAGTTACCTCTGCTGCAGAGGACACGTTCATCAGAGTTACCTCTGCTGCAGAGGACACGTTCATCAGAGTTACCTCTGCTGCAGAGGACACGTTCATCAGAGTTACCTCTGCTGCAGAGGACACGTTCATCAGAGTTACCTCTGCTGCAGAGGACACGTTCATCAGAGTTACCTCTGCTGCAGAGGACACGTTCATCAGAGTTACCTCTGCTGCAGAGGACACGTTCAGAGTTACCTCTGCTGCAGAGGACACGTTCATCAGAGTTACCTCTGCTGCAGAGGACACGTTCATCAGAGTTACCTCTGTTATCAGAGTTACTCTGCTGCAGAGGACACGTTCATCAGAGTTACCTCTGCTGCAGAGGACACGTTCATCAGAGTTACCTCTGCTGCAGAGGACACGTTCATCAGAGTTACCTCTGCTGCAGAGGACACGTTCATCAGAGTTACCTCTGCTGCAGAGGACACGTTCATCAGAGTTACCTCTGCTGCTGCAGAGGACACGTTCATCAGAGTTACCTCTGCTGCAGAGGACACGTTCATCAGAGTTACCTCTGCTGCAGAGGACACGTTCATCAGAGTTACCTCTGCTGCAGAGGACAAGTTCATCAGAGTTACCTCTGCTGCAGAGGATAAGTTCATCAGAGTTACCTCTGCTGCAGAGGATAAGTTCATCAGAGTTACCTCTGCTGCAGAGGATAAGTTCATTAGAGTTACCTCTGCTGCAGAGGATAAGTTCATTAGAGTTACCTCTGCTGCAGAGGATAAGTTCATAAGAGTTACCTCTGCTGCAGAGGACACGTTCATCAGAGTTACCAGCCTCAGAAATTACAGCCCAAATAAATGTGTCAGGTGTTCAAGTAACAGACAACAACTGTTCAGAGGAGACTGTCAAATTGCTGCAAAGAAACCAGTACTTAAGGCAGTGGTTCTTAACCTTGGAGGTACTGAACCCCAACAGTTTCATATGCTCATTCACCGAACCCTTCTTAATTAAAAAAAAAAATCAAATTCAAAACATAGGTATATATTTGACTGGTGCACAAAATGAACCGTGCATCAACATCACTGTTCAAAGAACAAAATCATCAAAACATTTTCACACAAAAACAAACACATAATAATGAATATTTACTGCAAATCAGTGTGACTTTTGCTGTTGCCTTTCAGAGACCAGTTCAGCAATGCGCGGCTTCACCTTGGCAAGTGCCACTCATGTCATTTTCGCAACAGTCTGTTCCTTTTCTTCGTTTTTATGTCCAGCATCCTCAATTGCTCGCAAAGATATGTTGTAACAAACGGTATGAAAATCTCCAGAGCTTTCTTAGCAATAACAGGGTACGTTACCATTTGTTGACACCAAAACGTTGAAAGCCTTGTTGTTCTGAAGAGTTGCTGTTGAACCTGGCTCTGCTGAATTTCAATGATTTCATCGAGGTATTCATCATTGACATCTGTTGTCTCAACACTAAACGTGAACGGCTGTCTCACCCATGCTGGATATGACTCTCGTAGGGAAGTATCCGTTGAGACTTTGCAAGCTCATCTAAGTGCGTGGCAATTGCTTGCTTCAGTTCAGCGGGTACAGAAATGTCTCAGATTCCAAATACATCTTCGATCTTACTTACACAGTCGTCCAGCAGGGGAAAGTTTGCGAAGTTATTGTTCTCTGTTCGTCGTTTCCATAACGGTAGCTTTTTTTGAAAAGCCTTCAGGTTTTCCTCCGCTTCGATGATGTTGACTCCACCGCCCTGCATCTTTTGATTGAGATGATTGAGAGCTGCGAAGATATCGGCCATGTACGCTAAAATGAGAATGAACTCAGAATTTTTGAAGCAATCTGCATGACAATGTTGGTGCTCTTGCAAAAACAGGGCTAATTCCACACGCACGGCAAAAACACGATTCAGCACCTGTCCCTGGGATAACCACCTAATGTTAGAATGGTACAGAAGTACCTCGAATTCAGAGCACATTTCTTTACACAGCTCACTGAAGACGCGATGCCGCAGAGCACTAGTTCGCACATAGTTCACACATTCCACTACAATTTTTAATACTTCTGCCAGTTTTGGAGGCAAGGTTTTTGTTGCCAACGCATGCCTGTGTAGAATACAATGCGTAACAATGATGTGTGGTGCATCGGCTTTCACTAGCGCACCAAAACCAGACTTTCTTCCCAGCATGACTGGAGCTCCGTCCGAACAAACGGCAGAAACCATATCCCATGAAAGATTGTTGTCTTTGAAGAAGTCATCCGCAAGTTTCTTCACATCGGCTGCCTTAGTTGTTGTTGTAAGAGGCTTACAAAATAAAAATTCTTCCTTTATCACGTCGTCTTTCACATAGCGCACGAATACAGCAAGCTGGCTTAGATTGGAAACGTCTGTGGTCTCGTCGAGTTGAAGGCTGAATTTTGCTGGGCTTGAAATCAGATCTGCATCTACTTGAGCCAAGATGTCTTTGCTCATGTCCTCTATTCTGTCGCTGATGGTGTCATTTGAAAGAGTTATTTGGGATAACTTCGGCCTCTTTTCCAAGCATGATATTCACCATCTTCAACACAGCTGGTTTTATGAGTGTTTCACCAATGGTGTGTGGTTTGCCCTGCTTTGCGATCAGGTAAGCAACTTCGTACGATGCTGTGAGGATCGGTTTGTTGATGGGTACAAAGCCGAGAACAGGCAGAGTAGCCTTTTCATCGAATCTGGCTCTCTTCACCTTGAATTCAGCGAGCGTTGTGTTCTTGTATTTTCCATCTCCATGCAGCTTAAGGAAGTGTTCTCTTAGTTTTGCCGGTGCTAGACTAGAATTGCTCAACTTGGCATTGCAAATCATGCAGTTAGGACACTGACTCCCATCACGTTCGGTTATACATGTAAATCCATAATGTACATATTCGTCCGACCACTTTATTTTTTGCTCGACATAGTAAGTATGAAAGGATTAAAATATTAAGAAAGAAATCACAAGACGTACCATCACCATAGTCACAAACTGAGCGCGCCAAATTCCCTGCAGCACAGATAGGGCAAGCGATGTAGCGTGATCACCTGCAGCCAATGATGGCCAAGCGGAGCGTGTCATCACAAATCATATGAATCGGATGTTTGTCTTGACCTCCGCCGAACCCCTGAGACTGACTCACCGAACCCCTGGGGTTCGATCGAACCCAGGTTAAGAACCACTGACTTAAGGACACCAATAAGAAGAGACTTGCTTGGTCCAAGAAACACGAGCAATGGACATTAGACCCAGTGATATTTTTCCTTTGGTCTGGAGTCCTAATAGGAGATTTTTGGTGCCAACTGCCAAAACAGATGCGGTGTGGGTGAACGGATGATCCCTGCATGTGTATTTCCCACCGTAAAGCATGGAGGCGGTGTGGGTGAACGGATGATCCCTGCATGTGTATTTCCCACCGTAAAGCATGGAGGCGGTGTGGGTGAACGGATGATCCCTGCATGTGTATTTCCCACCGTAAAGCATGGAGGCGGTGTGGGTGAACGGATGATCCCTGCATGTGTATTTCCCACCGTAAAGCATGGAGGCGGTGTGGGTGAACGGATGATCCCTGCATGTGTATTTCCCACCGTAAAGCATGGAGGTGGTGTGGGTGAACGGATGAACCCTGCATGTGTATTTCCCACCGTAAAGCATGGAGGCGGTGTGGGTGAACGGATGATCCCTGCATGTGTATTTCCCACCGTAAAGCATGGAGGCGGTGTGGGTGAACGGATGATCCCTGCATGTGTATTTCCCACCGTAAAGCATGGAGGCGGTGTGGGTGAACGGATGATCCCTGCATGTGTATTTCCCACCGTAAAGCATGGAGGCGGTGTGGGGGTACTCTGCTGGGGACACTGATTTATTTGGGCTTAGTGGGAATATAATTTTTTCTTTCTTCCACAGGACAATGACCCAACAACTTCAGGCTGTGTAAGGGCAAGTTGACCAAGGAGAGTGATTTTTTATTTATTTCACCTTTATTTAACCAGGTAGGCTAGTTGAGAACAAGTTCTCATTTACAACTGCAACCTGGCCAAGATAAAGGAGTGATGGTGCTGCATCAGATAACCTGGCCCCCACAATCACCCGACCTCAACCCAATTGAGATGTTTTGGAATGAGTTGGACTGCAGAGTGAAGGAAATGCAGCATAGTGCTCAGCATATGTGGGAACTCCTTCAAGACTGTTGGAAAAGCATTCCAGGTGAAGCTGGTTGAGAGAATGCCAAGAGTGCAAAGCTGTCAAGGCAACGGGTGGCTATTTGAAGAATGTCAAATATATTTCGAATTTTAAAACACTTATTTGGTTATAAGATCATTCCATATGCGTTTTCATAGTTCATGTCTTCACTATTATTCTACAATGTAGAAAAGTCCAAATAAAAACCCTTGAATGAGTAGGTGTTCCAAAACCTCTTACCAGTAGTGTAGGTTGGTGAGACAGTTGGGGTGTGTACCTGCAGGTTCCTTAAGACCAGGCAGGTTAGTGAGGACCTCCAGTGTGTCTCTGTGGGATGTTATCTCAGCCAGTCGTACCAGAACAGTTGTTCTCTCCGCTACGTCCTCCACCGAACACGGCCACACACACGAACTCAGGAACCACTCGTTATCTACAAGAGGTAACATGTAACACACACACACAGGAAATCACTTGAAACGTGGTTTCCTGTGTGTGTGTGTGTTACATGTTTACATTGGAGTGCGAGTGTGAGACGTGCATTCGTTACCTCTGAGTGTATTGAGTGCCCCCTCAACACTGTCGCTCCTAAGGAAAAGTTCTGTAGCTATTGTGATCAGGTGACAGCGAGAAGCTCCATCCTCGTTGCCGAACAGTCCCTTCAGAGTGGAGTAGTTTACCTTTAACCTGGATAACACATCCACCAGCCTCCGGCCCTTCACAGACAGAGAAAGAACACATACAACCTGCATCAGACTCTCATACACACCAATATTACAGACCACATCAGCCTTTGATCCAGTGTGAGAGAAACACAGTTACCTTGGCCCATTGTTGTGTCTTGTGGTATCTGAACATCAGAGAGACTCCTATTCTTCCCAGGAAGCTCTTGATCAGACCATCATCCCAGTCCTCCATCTCCTGGTACACTGGAACAGAGAAGAAAACTATAAAAACGCAAGAATTAACAATTTTAATGAGTTACAGTTCATAAGGAAATCAGTCAATTGAAATCATTATATTAGGCCCTAATCTATGGAGTTCACATGACTGGGAAGGGGCACAGCCATGGGTTGGCATAGGCCCACCCACTTGGGAAACAGGACCAGCCAATCAGAATACGTTATTCCCCACAAACGGGCATTGTTTTACAGACAGAAATCCTCCTTAGTTTCATCAGCTGTTCAGGTGGTTGGTCTCAGACGATCCCGCAGGTGAAGAAGCCGGATGTGGAGGTCCTGGGCTGGCGTGGTTACACGTGGTCTGTGGTTGTGAGACCAGTTGGACCTACTGGAAAATCTCTAAAACGACGCTGGAGGCAGCGTATATAGAGAAATAAACATTCAATTCTATGGCAACAGTTCTGGTGGACATTCCTGCAGTCAGCATGACAATTGCACACACCCTCAAAACTTGAGATATCTGTGGCATTGTGCAGTGTTAAAATTTTACATTTTAAAGTGGTCTTTTATTGTCCCCAGCACAAGGTGCACCTGTGTAATGCAAATGCTTTTTAATATGCCACACCTGTCAGGTGGATGGATTATCTTCTCCTATGCCAAATGTTCACTAACAGGGATGTGATGTTCACACCAAGTGGAGAAATCCATTTTTTGTGCATTTGGAACATTTCTGGGATCTTTTATTTCAGCTCATGAAACCAACACTGCATGTTTTGTTCATATTTCTGTTCAGTATAATATCATCCCAGTCCTAGGTCTCCTGGTACACTGAAACAGAGACAACAAACTAATACACACTTTCTCATTCATTCATTATCAATGCTCAAAGACCTGTCTATCTCTGTAGTGTCTCACCTGTCTCAGTGAAGGAGGCGAAGGGCAGGGCTAGTCTGTCTTTGTCCCCCTCGAGCAGCGCTATGGCAACACAGCCGCTGAAGTGCTGTAAGTCGACAAGGCTTCTGTGGGAGTGGCATATGGAGCGGAAGACTACACCCAACCTCCCCCAGTCCTCCTGCTGGGAACACAACTAGATGGAGGGAGGGAGAGGAAGGAGAGAGAGAAATGTGCCAAAATTATTACATTTAGATCAAACAAGCAACAGAACTAGGAGAAAAATACCTCACCTCCACAAGAGCATGGGCCAGACTCAGCGCTTCAGGAGTGGGAGCGTCGGTGTTCATCGACCTGGAGTGATGGACAAGTCAAACAGCCAATCAATGACAAAATAAAAACATGGGCTGCGATCAGTACGAAAAAACAATGTGCAATGTTAAAATCAACAAACAGTACTGTACGACCAAGTTCAATAACAGTATGATTATATGGCGGCCTAGAGATCGTATAATGCACGAGTTTTGCCATTTCTCATTGCCACACCCACATTGAGCAGACAAGCATCCTGTCCAGAGGGTGTACTTGTACAACAAGCGGTCTCATGCTACAGAAACAGGAGATCTTCTCCCATGAGCCTATGACACCTCGCCACACCCTACCAAACGTGACTCAAATGCTTTTGAAGAACGGTGCACACCGTTTTGGGGAAACGTCACTTTCAGTACAAACCATCACGCAACGTAGTAAACATTGAATCGAATTGAACGCACCCATGGGTTTCTCAGCCAGTACCAAAACAGCTCCTAAAACAGGCTTGGGTTGCCAGGTACAGGACTGACCCGAAGGTGTGTGTAAGATGACTCGACTCACCTGTGGTTGCCAGGTTTAGTTGTGTAATTCTCAGGTGAGTCTGCTGGGTGGTATTGTGGCGACTGAAGGAACATGTGTAGGACACGCTCACATTGGTCCACATTTAACCCCAAGCCTGCATCCACCATCTAGATCGGCAGGGTCACACGCTTCACTTAAAACAAATAAAACTGACAAACAACAAGTCAGCTTCAGTGCACACACACCAGAGGAGGCTGGTGGGAGGAGCTATAGGACAAAAGGCTCATTGTAATGGCTGGAATAAATGAAGTCAAAATAAGGTTTCTATATGTTTGAAAACCATTCAATGTATTTAATTCCAGCCATTACAATGAGCCTTTCCTCCCTATAGCTTATCACACAATCCTCCACTGACAAACACACATACACCTTAGTACCTTAGAGGTGAGTTGAATGAGTTCAGGTAAGATGGATTGGTCTCTCTCTCCCACATAGTCGAACAGAGCCAGGAGAAACGCTGGACTGGGCTAGATGGGGGGAGAGGGACAGTCAAATAATACCCGTTTGCTTTGCTGACCACTAGGGGTGTAACGGTACACGTATTCGTACTGAACTGTTCCTGCACGGGTACCTCGGTTCGCACACGAATGAATATATAAAAACAATCTACTAAAACACTAGGCCAATAGGCTATGCCTACACTGCATTGGATGCCATTGCCTCAAGTAACTGAACTGAAAAAAACATTTGTAGGGCATATTGTTAAAACAAGAGCCTATACGCACATAATAGAAATGATAACCTTAACTGGAACATTCCTTTTATGAAGCGCTGCCGGGAACTAGTACTGAACGATGGCGAGTGGTGGGGGTCGATCGTCCATCATAGTTTAAATCTCCAGTTTGGGAACATTTTGGCTTCACAGTAGATTACAATGGCGATGGACAGAGAGTTGCTGATAAAACATTAACAGTATGTCACCACTGCTCAACGCGAATAGCCTATGCAGAGTGGCGCGTGTAGCTTGTCGGCCAATCACAAGTCATCAAAACGGCGCTATAGTCAGAGCCTCCGCGTGCGGCAAAGCAAGTAAGGAGATTATGTCATCAAGGAAATTGTTGACTTAAATGAAACTATTATGCCACAAACGACCAAGAGTCAACAGGTAGGCTGCTACCTAATCTAAATGGAGGTGTTGTTTTTAACAGTAGGACAGGGAGAAAAGCACATGTAGCCTCAATCAGCCATACTAGCTAAATTAGCCAACTTGCTTTCTCAGTTTGATACAGCCAAGACAGGTACCATTTAATCATATTGGATGATAAATAGACTCAGTTATTTTACTAGCGTGACTCAGCTTGGTTGGTTGCTCTCCCTCCTCCTCGCTCCCTGTGTACACACACAGCAAGGCCCCTCCGTCGCCATGCTAGAGCGTGTCTCCCTCACACATTACCATCTCTGGTTATTAAAGTAGCTAACAAATATACTTTGCTGCTGCTTCCCTCAATCAAATCAGACCGTGTCTGGACCAGACCAGGTCTACGCAGAACTGGCCGTGTTGTCTTTGGTTCTTTTCGGAACGGGATTCTATAACTGTATTTATGCATATCGGGTCCAGGTGGGAAATCCCCAGGTCCATGAAGAGGCCCAACATAATAATCCCTGTCACAACAGAGAAATGCTTACTTATGAGCCCCTACAATGCAGAGTTCAACAGGTGTGGACATAACAGAGAAATGCTTACTTATGAGCCCCTACAATGCAGAGTTCAACAGGTGTGGACATAACAGTGAAATGCTTACTTATGAGCCCCTACAATGCAGAGTTCAACAGGTGTGGACATAACAGTGAAATGCTTACTTATGAGCCCCTACAATGCAGAGTTCAACAGGTGTGGACATAACAGTGAAATGCTTACTTATGAGCCCCTACAATGCAGAGTTCAACAGGTGTGGACATAACAGTGAAATGCTTACTTATGAGCCCCTACAATGCAGAGTTCAACAGGTGTGGACATAACAGTGAAATGCTTACTTATGAGCCCCTACAATGCAGAGTTCAACAGGTGTGGACATAACAGTGAAATGCTTACTTATGAGCCCCTACAATGCAGAGTTCAACAGGTGTGGACATAACAGTGAAATGCTTACTTATGAGCCCCTACAATGCAGAGTTCAACAGGTGTGGACATAACAGTGAAATGCTTAGAGCCCCTACAATGCAGAGTTCAACAGGTGTGGACATAACAGTGAAATGCTTACTTATGAGCCCCTACAATGCAGAGTTCAACAGGTGTGGACATAACAGTGAAATGCTTACTTATGAGCCCCTACAATGCAGAGTTCAACAGGTGTGGACATAACAGTGAAATGCTTACTTATGAGCCCCTACAATGCAGAGTTCAACAGGTGTGGACATAACAGTGAAATGCTTACTTATGAGCCCCTACAATGCAGAGTTCAACAGGTGTGGACATAACAGTGAAATGCTTACTTATGAGCCCCTACAATGCAGAGTTCAACAGGTGTGGACATAACAGTGAAATGCTTACTTATGAGCCCCTACAATGCAGAGTTCAACAGGTGTGGACATAACAGTGAAATGCTTACTTATGAGCCCCTACAATGCAGAGTTCAACAGGTGTGGACATAACAGTGAAATGCTTACTTATGAGCCCCTACAATGCAGAGTTCAAAAGTAAGACAAATTCTAACATCTTTAACAGAAATAGTAGCACAAAATTACCATGAGGCTATATACAATACAAGGAGTCAATGTGCAGGGGTACGAGGTAGTTGAGGTAACATGTACATGTAGATTTGGGGTAAAAGTAACTACGCAATCAGGATGGATAATAAACAGAGTAGCAGCAGTGTGTGTGTTCGTACCAGTATGTTGTGGGCAGTGCTGACGTGCAGCACCGTGATGATGTCAGACAGAAAGCCAGCTTTGAGCAGAGCGGCCAGGAGAGAATTCAGGACCAGAGGGGTGTGGTAGACACCTGGAGGACTGAACTGGTAGTACGACGTAAACACTGACACTGAAGGGAGAGGTGGACGGAGGTGTGAAAGGAGAGAGAAGGGACACGGACCGTAAGCAAGAGCAGGACAGTGAAGCGTGTCAAAGAACCATCCGTGTTGTTCATGCATCTACCTCAGTCAGATATGTCTGAGGAGCAATCAGCACTACAATTTAATCAAAACACACTAACCTGCCCTCTGCAGACAGACAGGGTTGGAAGACCTGACAAACCTCAGCACCGTCTCCACACAGAACTAAAAGAAAAGAAAACGCATGAAATAGTCAAGACATAACGCTCAGCAATCTTCACATGGAAAGAATTCACAGGTCAACCAACAGACACCATCATATCCATTAAGCCTTCCACTTGGCATGAACATTATCAAAGCTCGAGTTCTTAACCACATGCAGAGGGTGCTCTTACATCAGCAGTGCTACCAATTTGGACTACAACTCAATTTATTTTCCATAGCTAAATGTTTTTGCTACGGTGCACCCTAATGAAGAGGACCCAGGTGGTTGTTGGAGGCAGTAGCAGCCTACCTTTTCGTCTCCTCTCTTGGGCACATGGAGGAACCAACAGGTCTTATGGAAACAGTCCGACATGCTGAAATAGTACTTGCAATACTGAGGGAGGAGAGGAGGGAATGGAGGAGAAGAGGGAATGGAGGAGAAGAGGGAATGGAGGAGAAGAGGGAATGGAGGAGAAGAGGGAATGGAGGAGAAGAGGGAATGGAGGAGAAGAGGGAATGGAGGAGAAGAGGGAATGGAGGAGAAGAGGGAATGGAGGAGAAGAGGGAATGGAGGAGAGGAGGGAATGGAGGAGAGGAGGGAATGGAGGAGAGGAGGGAATGGAGGAGAGGAGGGAATGGAGGAGAGGAGGGAATGGAGGAGAGGAGGGAATGGAGGAGAGGAGGGAATGGAGGAGAGGAGGGAATGGAGGAGAGGAGGGAATGGAGGAGAGGATGGAGGAGAGGATGGAGGAGAGGAGGGAATGGAGGAGAGGGAATGGAGGAGAGGGGGGAATGGAGGAGAGGGGGAATGGAGGAGAGGGGGAATGGAGGAGAGGGGGAATGGAGGAGAGGAGGAGAGAGGGAATTCATCAAATCTGTTCTTTTATGGATAACTAGGACAATTCATAAAAGTATATTTGTATAAAGACAAATATAAGTAGTTTTATTATGAGGTAGTTACACTGTCAAATTGTCTTTGAGGGCCGGTGTCTGCTGCCGCTGGGTCTTTACATGAGGTTGTATGTCCTGTGGAATGACACGAGTCAGTTCTCTCTGCGGCTTCACATCAAAGCTGTACAGATACAAGTTTTCATTATGTATTGTGGATGTTGTGCGTCTTCCCCCTCACCGTTGCACCAGGAGTCTCCAGTCATCAGATAAGGCAGTGTGCTCTTAAATGAGTTCAGAGACTGGAAGGCCTGGGCCCTGCAATACAACTTAATCATCATTCTCCTTCACCCCTGAACCGTCATTGCCACCACTACCCTTCTCAAACATCATCATCTCTCTGATAGAAGTGCAGTGGTATGAAAGGAATGAAGTCTTAATTAACAGTACTATTGCTGAAAGAGCAGTAGAGGTGTAGTGTTGGAGTAGGCCTACATGGTATATTGTATTAGTCAGTGTAAGTAATATACCTCTCAGAGATCTCTGCCTTCATAGGACTGTAGTTGTAGTCAGTTCCACCCTGCTCAAACACACAATACAGCAATGTCACAATTGTACTTATTAAAAAGCAGTTTGTTTCCTGAATTGAACCCAATCATGGTTTATGCTATGAGCATCTCTCCCTCTGCATATATAGATCTGTAAATTGTAGATCCTCACCTTACTGCAAGTCAGCTTATACTGCATATTCTGTATCCTGACTATGTGTCTGTAATCTGTTAGTACAATGTCTATTGCTGGCAGCACCTATTCACTGAGTCAAATTCTGCACATCGGTAAATGTACTTGGTAAATAAAGTGATTGTGATGCTATGATCTGACCTGGTCTGGATGTAACGCGTGGACAGTAGGGGGCCAGCTGTTGCTGTGGACCAGGGCAGGCTTAGGGCTGGAGCTGGCTTCAGGTCTCCAAGATCGTCCTGCACTCTCCTCATCTAAACACAAAACACACATTACAACAGGTTTACACTATCATCTCATATTAAAAGGTCATTATTGACCGACAAAAAGAGATTTATCAGAATTTCACACTAGTTGGTTTTCAGTCTTTCCATAGTTTATATTGTGACTGTGTGTGTGTGCACACACACACACAGACACGCACGCACTTCTATTGACCCTTTCAGAGGCACAAACCTTTAAAGTGGATAATTCTTCTCTGGTCAGTCTTAAAACCAGGAGGCCCATCTGTACCCGTGGTGGAGCTATAAGACAAAACAGAGAGAGAGCATTTTCAAAGTCCTGTATAAGAGGTAGCTAACAAATTCAAACTTAAAACGATCATACCTTTTCTCAGTGGCCCATGAGGGACCTGCACCCGTGAGTAGTAGGGCTCTCCCTGCCCCAATGGTGGTCCTGGCTCTAGGGGCCCTTCGTCCCCTGGTTGACCCCAGCATGGGTTCAAGGTCCTGAGGCAAGCTGCCAAACAGCTCTGGGTCATCTAGGAGAACATCTACAAGCAGGATGTCCTGCTCGTAGGCTGTGAACTCATCCAAGAGGTGAGCTTTGGGGTCACTAGCAAGCTTGACTTTTGACCCTGCCCTAACTTCTACTTCCTGGTGTTGAGTGTGTGACCCGGAAGAGGAAGGAGTGCCGAATTCCTGGTTCTCAGACGTGACCTTAGTACAGGAGGTGGACTGATTATGATGATCAACATCATCATCAGTACAGGGCTGGGTTCTAACAGGCTCTAGTGTCCCCTCTTCACCACATGTACCATCATCTTCATCAGTGGAGGATGCCTGGGCCTGTGTTCCAACACCTACTGCACTGGACAACTTCTCTTTCTGGTCTACAAATTCATCATCCTCTCCTGAGTAGCTCTGTGTCTGCAGCATCAGGCGTGTTATGCACTGCATTGGTGTTTGACCTCCAAGAATCCCAGGGGCGAGGTTACTGATCGTGGCCACCACAGCCTCTCCCTCTTTGGGCTTGCCAAGCGACGAGCCCCCCTGTGTGCTCTTCTGCTCTGGACGCTGATGCTCCTGCTTCTCTGGACTGGAGGACTCACTGCCTGGTAAAACTAAAACCTTCAGTTCTCCACTCGCAGCCGCCTCTCCTTTCATTTCATCTCCCTCTCTGCTCTGCACCTCCACTCCCTCTGCCTTTCTTTTTTCTTGAGGCAGAAGTGAGGAGCTGGATGAGAAAAAGGAGGATTCAGCTGAAAGACAGGAGAAATCTGGTGGAAGAGGGGATGACTCTGCTGAGTGAAGGGAGTTTGAGTGAGATGTGTCGGTCTTACTGTCCACAGCTGATGGGGAGGATGTTGCATTGAACATAGCCCCACCTTCATCCTTCCTCCGAGGGGAGGAGGGAGTAAGAAAGGAGGAGGGAGTAGGAGAGGAGGGTGGTGGGGATGTCTCTATGTTTTGGGATGCAGATGAGAACAGCAGAAAAGCAGCAGTGGCTATGTCACTACCGACGCCTATAGGAGGGGGGGTGGAGGCTGTCTCACTGCCGCCACTGACTTTAGCTGGAGGGAAGGTTGAGACAGAGTCAGTTTTGGGTGGAGAGAGGCAAGAAACAGTGTCTGTGTCAGTTTGAGAAAGGTTGGAGGAAACTGAAAGAATTGGATCAGT
Organism: Oncorhynchus gorbuscha; assembly: GCF_021184085.1. Taxonomy (NCBI): domain Eukaryota; kingdom Metazoa; phylum Chordata; class Actinopteri; order Salmoniformes; family Salmonidae; genus Oncorhynchus; species Oncorhynchus gorbuscha. The sequence continues at coordinate 42,478,711 of NC_060196.1, read as the reverse complement.
TTCACTGTGGTTTTTGGGTGGGGTGAGGAGGGCGGAGCTGGTGGGAGCTTTAGGTGGAGGGGATATGGAAGCTTTGTTGCGATGGAGACCCCTAGTTCTGAGTTGGGACTGTGACTTCTTGTGACAGAGAGGATGGGATGGGTACACCTTGCTTGAAGTGTCAGGAGAGAGTGAACACTGGGTCACGCTCTCATCCTCTTCTCCTCCTCCTCTTCCATTGCTCATGTCTTTCTCTTCCATCATGTTTCCCTCTCCCTTCATCCCATTCCTATGAGCATAGACCTGGTAGCTTGTCTGTGGAGTGTATTCAGTGAGTGTACAGTGAGAGGTGAGTACTCTGGTTCTCTCAGCCATCACCAATGAGTCTCCATATCCGTTCACCTCCGCTGGGGGTGTCAGTGATCCATTTGCGTTGAGGACTGATGATGTCACAGAGAGTGACTGTGCAGAATCAGGTTTGGGGAAGGGCCAGGAGAGGTAGGTGCGTGCACAGGACAGGTGCAGCCTCTTGATGTAGGCCACCACTCTACGACAGGAGAACAGGTCTTGGTCCTCAGTGTCGCTGTCAGAGGGGGGGTCTACTCCCACTCCGTTCTCCACGGACCAGGGAGACAGCGTCCCGTTGGCAGGGGACTCCAGTGACCTGTCACCTCCCCCGGGCACTCCCCTCCAGCCTCCATCCTGTGTCATAAAGTGGTGTGATCTCACAGGAGCATCTGTCACGTTGCTATGACTACGACGGACATGACTTGTGTGTAAATGCAGCGGGACTTCACATGGCATCTCAGACATCGTCCCACTGTCTTCAAGGGAAGCGATAGCTATCCCAGGATCCAGGTCTGGTTCACTTGGACTAGAATGTTTTTGCTCCATTAGGTCTCCGTGGACATAAACCAATCTCATCCGCTTAGCAACTGGCTTTCCTGTTTCTACGTCATCACTTCCTGTTCCAGAGTCTTCAAGAATGCCTCTGTCATGCGTTCCAGCCCCGCTTGACCCCCTGCTCACCTGCTGCTTACCTAGTGAGAGACAAGCAAAACCATTGGTGGAGGCTTCAGACATCCCGCGATCCGAGGCAGCGAGAGATGCAGAACGATTTGACTCATTCAATCTGTGCACGCCCGTGTGCATGCACTGGTGAATTTCAGTCTGCGTCAAAAGCTGACCATTCTTCCCACACTGAGAACAGTGATGCAACTTCTTTCTACTAATGCGCTCCCAGGTCATCTCACTCCCATGGCTCCCTCTGCTGCAACAACTAGGCCCTAACAGACCAACTTTGCTCCGATAGTCCCACTTGAAACAATGCACTACTTTGGAAGTCAGGAGTTGGGCCGGCAGCAGGCAGGAAAAGCCCCCAACCGAGACGTCACATACTTGAGCTACATCGCAGAGCTTGACCTTGGGGTACCTCCCTATCCAGATCACCAGCTTCTTGGGGGCCTTAATGGTGGAGGTGAAATTCTTCCTGGTTTTAACCCTGACCTTAGGCTGCTCAAGCCCTACTACTCTGCTGAGGACACTGGCCCTGCCTCTGCCTGTCACTCCAACTGGCTCAACCCTGGTCAGCTTCCTTCTCTTAGGGGGCGTGTATTTAATTTCTCCACACAGGGCGCAGCACAAGGTTTTGACCACTCTCCTGACTGACCGCTGTGGACAGGATGGCGAGCTGAGAGGGGGTTTGGGGCGATGGCGTGTAACAATGGGACTCCTATCAATATCTGGAAGCGGAGATGAACACCGTCAGTTGATCTAAGTTATTTTAAGCTAACTATGGATGTATCTCAATAGTTTCAACTGGCTTCTTCTCCTTGACTCCTCTCCTTCATTTAACTTCACTAGAATATTTAGAACAGGAAAAGGCCTACACTTGTCCAGTTTTTTGACGTCAGTGCAAATTAAGGGAAGGAGACAAGGGGGGAAACCGGAGATGAGGGAAGGAAAGGAGACGAGGGGAGGAAGTCAATTACCACTATTGAGTTGCAACCTATAAACTAAGTAGTCTGAAAATGCATTTACTTCAACCAACGACATATAAACCCTGGATTGCTGATGCTATGCAGCAACCGGTTGATGCTATGAAGCAACCGGTTGGCCATATTGGCACTCCAGGAGAAGCAGTCCTCCATAGGAATTAATGGAATTCAATATTATTTCAATTAACTGTTTCAAGGACAAAATTACATGTATTTAAGTATTTTTTTGTTGTAGTGGGGACAGTAACATTAGCATTCTAATAAAAAAAATATATATATTTTTTTTTAAATAAATTGTGTTTTTATGTTTAGCTCACATAATATAATTTAAAATGTATTGCATGTATGCATTAAGGTGTAATAGAATAAACGTGTCAGAAACGTAGACATTGTAGAGTTGTGCCAAGATGGCTGTGAGGTGGCTTCAATACAGCGCCCCCTGTCAGTCATCCAGGGTTTATACACAGACTTCAACTCATTTTTAGTGATAACGTGGAGATTAATTGGAAATCTATCTTACATCAGTTACAATCGCTTGAAAATCAACGTCATAAAAGTCTCAAACGTCATAAAAGATACCTAGATCACTGAATTACCCATACAGACTTCTCAATGCATTAATACAAATTCATGCAACTTTAAAGCTATCTAGCCATGTGAAATAAATGCCTGCTAGTCATCAACTGTCTCCTGGGAAGCTAGAAATGCAGACTGCGTGGAGCACAGCATTCATAATGTAATTTTGGTCGACAATGTAACAGACATTTCAGAAGCAACAGCTAACTGAGCTTGCCCCAACAGTGACGTTTCATTCATTGCCACAAGTGGAGTTAGCGCCAGAGTGAGCGGTACCGATTACAAGCCAGCTAGTTAGCTAGCTAGCTAATACCTAGCATGTTGAGGCAGGCTAGCTTGCATACGAAACCAGTCAGTCACATTATCGATGCAGTGCTCCATTCAATACGATAAAATTGTAAAACATGTAGTATCTTACTTGAAATCCCATTAAGTAGGGAGATTGCCCTTTTTACGGCGTGGCCGGCATCCCCTTCGGTAGATTCTGCACCTCCTCGTTCTGTCCCTGCACTTGTTGCAGATCGTAAATTCTCAACTTCAAACTTTCCTTCGCTCCCTTGCGCAAGTTTCAAAGCAGCACTCACCCGGTTATTGGTTCTTTTTCGCGACTGCGCTGGAGACTGCTCTTCAACTGCCTTGTCTGACTCTAAACAAGAGACGTTCCTCCTGCGCTCTATTGATCGTGTTCTTCTCAGCACAGATGTTCTAGTTTTCTTGGCCAATGTCGCTGGAGACTTGCCACGCTCTCACTCTGGACTTCACCGATAGGTCGCTCTCTATGTAATAAGAAAGGTCGCTCTCTATGTAATAAGAAACGTGCCTAGTTTTTACCCTTGGAAATTGCTTGGTTAAAAGTATTGCTTTTATCAGTCAGTTCGTTGGAGCCCTCACTGCCAAAGGACACCGCGAACTGCAGCCTGCAACAATTCTTCTTATGCCCCGCTGTCACCCTATTCGGCCTAGTTGCATATTTCCTTCTTGTGTGAGGTCCCCCGACTTTAGCCTGGACATATTTGCTTCTAGTATATGGCCCATCTACTTTCACCTCAAAATCATTCCCAGTGCTCAAATGGCCATTTTATTTAAAATAATTTCTTGGACAGCTCCATACCTTCACATTCAGTCAATGGTGGTGACCTCTGTTCCCCACTGTCTGCTGGCACCGCAGTTGTTTTTCCGACAGCTGTCTCACTCGCAAGGTGCCCCTTTTCTGTCCCCAAGTATGGGGGGAAATTAGGATTTTCGGATTTCAAAACTGTGGATTCAGTGTACCCCAAAACAAAATCATCCTTCGTTTTCAATTCGCTGTTTTCCTCGTTTTGTGAAGAGCATTCCAGAGTGTTCCTGATGCTGTTAGGATCGCCATGCGTATCGCCGGTTGGCGAGTACAACACTGTGAATGGCCGTCTCCGTCTGGGCACGCTTGGCAGTCCATTATTGCCTTCAACTTTCAGCACGCTTCGATTTAATTTGACCCTCCCGGTAGATGGGAGCATGGTCGCATTTCAGAGCTATTTTATCAGCGAACACGAAAAATATATCGTTTTTTCTTTACTTTTTGTCAATGAGTTATTAGAGTTTGATAAACCTTGCTGAAAAAAATCTGTTCAAAAGCTAACTTTGAAAGAAAAAAATGTAAACCAAAATTGTCTCTTCCCACTAATAAAATAAACGTAAGTTTAACTTGGCAACGGGAAATACCATGCACGGGCTATAACTATTTGTCGGATGATAAATAAATAACACAAATGTCAAATTCAGACGCTGGCTAGTAGGCGAAAATCGCTCCATTCAATTTCGATGCAAATGGAGATTTAGTAAGGCTACGTGATAAGAATGTCACCGAAATTAGTAGCCCTACACGACTTGTTTACACAAATTATTCTTACAAGCAACTCTGGTTTCAAACGTTCTCGTTAATTGAAAATGTTATGTAGAGCCTGTCCAGGCTAGCGTTCCCTGCCTCACTCCCCATTTAAATCACACCTGTTGCAGCGGAGCTTGATGCTATCCTACTGGGCATGCGCATAGCCACGAACGTCCGAAAATTTACATACATTTTCTTAGATACTGTAGCCTAGACTACATTTTTCATTTAGTCTATCCTATCAGAGAAAGTCAAACATAATGAATAATTCAGCATATAGGCTATGAGTTTGAATGCTGAGCACGATCCCATTATTGTTGATCCCAAAAGTTGTCGATGGGATGCAGGTTAAAGCCCCAAACCAGAGAAGCTACAAGAACTATACCTTATACACCTCACATAGATTACATGGCTACAAATACAAAATGGACACAACACAGGACTAAAATTCAATACATCTTTATTGTCTATGAAAGGTAGTTGACAAGATCATTGGAAAACATTAAAAATAGCACTATGCAGAGATTTGTATATAATGACGAGATGCTCATGTCTCCTTCATAACAATAGGTAGATTTTTGACAGATTTTGGCGAGAGCTAAACCTCTCGCTTCGACTCTTCCTCTCTGTACTCTGTATTAATCATTATGTCAAAACAAATCAAAGTGTATTGGCCACGTGCACAGGGTACAGTGAAATGCTTGTTTGCTAACTTTCCTTAACAATGCAGTACAATAACAATATCATTACACAAGTCCCAAAATTACAAATAGTAATAAATAGTAGAAGAAAAAAAGAGTAATAAAAACTATTATGAGAAGTATGTAGGGTACATAATATAATATATACAGTAGCCTATGATTGAGATAAAAATAAGGACGGTTTAATACAAGTAGTAAAGTGAGTAAAGGGACAGGGTATAGCAGTTTAAATAAATAGTAATACTAAGTTGTAACAGCAGTGCTGAATGTGTGTGAGTGCGTGTGTGCGAGAGTGTATGTGTATATGTGTCTAGCAGGCCAGATAAAGGCCAGGTTGTTCTAGATTGTGTCACATTAACCTTGTGTCCTCATTGACCTTTTGATTATTGTCGAGTTGTGTAGTGGATTACTTTAAGGAAAGACCTTTTTAAACTGCAGCTGTGGTCATAGTCAATTTACACACAGCCTACGGGCCATCGCAAAACCCTACCTACACTACCATCCCATTTCATATAATCACAACATACATTATACAAAACCAGAGGTCTGGGATAGAGAAAGTCCCTTGTGTTGGGAAGTAGGCTCCGCCCTCTTCACTGCAGAGGTTACGGGTGAAAGGTATTTGACATATGTATTTAACCCAGCTCTGGAAGTCAGGGTTGAGGGGTCGTAGGTGAGAGGTCAAGGAGAGACCCTGGTGTTGGGAAGTAGCCGGTCTCATCACCACGGCGGCCTGATTCACAACACCAGCTGCCCCGCCCTACCGGACCTGACCAGTAGATGGTGCTCCAACTGCCACGCCCTACCAGACCTGACCAGTAGATGGTGCTCCAACACCAAACACAGTGGTCTTCTGTCCTGAGGGGAAGGGAGAAGAAAAGAGGGACATACAGATGATTGAGAGAGAAAAGTGTTAAGGGACCACTAAGTTCCCTATAAGAGCTAATATGACTGCAACATAGAGAGGGAGAGAGAGAGAGTAAGAGATAGAGAATATGAGAGATGGAGAGTGAGAGATAGAGAGGGAGAGAGAATAAGAGAGAGAGAGAGAGAGAGAGAGAGAGAGAGAGAGAGAGAGAGAGAGAGAGAGAGAGAGAGAGAGAGAGAGAGAGAGAGAGAGAGAGAGAATACGAGAGAGTGAGAGACAGAGAGATAATAAGAAAGAGAGAGAGAGATACACAAAACGAGCAGGAGAGATGAGCCTTCCTAGCTCCTCTCACAGCCAGGGAGGATCCTGGGAGATTGGTTAACTGATAGGCTTTTACCCACAACCCCTTGCTCTACTGCCATCACAATCTGAGGCCTGACACGACACCCATCGCTCCCTATGCAGATTTTTTAATCAGGGTGTGTGTGGGGGGAGAGAGGTTAGGGGAATATATAAGCTTTTACTTTGCATTTCAAATGACTGGGGATTAGTACTCGTATAAGATAAATGGGAAGAGAGAGAGTCAGCTCAAAGTCACAAGTCAGTCAGTCACTCGTCTTACTGTAGTTGACTTTCATGCACGATTTCTAATCTCATGACTTAAAGGAATCGGAAAAGCGAAGCAGACGTTTCTGGCGTTTGGCAAAAAAACTTAAGTTCTCTAAAGCCTCCATAAATGTTGTTTCATCTTTACATTCTCCTCTCTATGTCTCTCTCTTACTCGAGAACTTCTCAAACTTTGTCTCTGTCTACCATGAGGTCCCTAATATTTTGGGTTGTAAACTGAGGGGTCTTGGTGCTTTATAAATGTTATGGTTTTAAAAAGCCTGTCAAAGAACCTTCACATATTATAACTGGGGCCCAGAGCTTTTTTTTGGTCAGGTCAAGTAACATTAATTTAGAGCCATAGAGTTGCAGGATATTGCAGAGTATCACCATTAGAAAGACCATGTTAATGATGAGTTTGGGTTTCTATACATCTCTACTCTGATCTCAGGAAGCAGAATCAATCATGGAACTTGGCCTACCAAGAAGACAGAATGATCAAACATATACCAACATACCAAAATACCTTCCATGAATCCAGAATAACAAGAAGTAAAGATGAAATATACTGCATGCAGTGGAGGCTGTTGAGGGGAAGACGGTTCATAACAATGTCTGGAACAGAGCAAACGGAATGGCATCAAACACATGAAAACCAAGTGGAAACCATGTGGAAACCAAGTGGAAACCATGTGGAAACCATGTGGAAACCAAGTGGAAACCAAGTGGAAACCATGTGGAAACCAAGTGGAAACCATGTGGAAACCAAGTGGAAACCATGTGGAAACCAAGTGGAAACCAAGTGGAAACCATGTGGAAACCAAGTGGAAACCATGTGGAAACCAAGTGGAAACCATGTGGAAACCAAGTGGAAACCATGTGGAAACCAAGTGGAAACCATGTGGAAACCAAGTGGAAACCATGTGGAAACCAAGTGGAAACCAAGTGGAAACCATGTGGAAACCACGTGGAAACCAAGTGGAAACCATGTGGAAATCATGTGGAAACCAAGTGGAAACCATGTGGAAAACAAGTGGAAACCATGTGGAAACCATGTGGAAACCAAGTGGAAACCATGTGGAAACCAAGTGGAAACCATGTGGAAACCATGTGGAAACCAAGTGGAAACCATGTGGAAACCATGTGGAAACCATGTGGAAACCATGTGGAAACCAAGTGGAAACCATGTGGAAACCAAATGGAAACCATGTGGAAACCATGTGGAAACCAAGTGGAAACCAAGTGGAAACCACGTGGAAACCATGTGGAAACCAAGTGGAAACCATGTGGAAACCAAGTGGAAACCATGTGGAAACCAAGTGGAAACCATGTGGAAACCAAGTGGAAACCAAGTGGAAACCATGTGGAAACCATGTGGAAACCAAGTGGAAACCATGTGTTTGATGTACTTGATATCATTCCACTGATTCCGCTCCAGTCATTACCACAAGCCCGTCCTCCCCAATTAAGGTGCCACCAACCTCCTGTGGCTGCCTGCTGTCTGGTCATATGAGCTCAGTAGAACGAGAGGGAAAGTTGATAGACAGACAGAGTAACTGCAGCTGTCTCAGTGGGAAATACACTGTAATGATCGCTCACACACCCTCTATCCAGGGACAGAGAGAGGAAATTTGAGGGCTTGTGTGTGTTTTTAATGTTATGTAAAAATGTAGACTTTCCACCTGCATTCCCTTTACTGTATTGTATCATATCATATTGCATACTGTATTCTATGTTATTACATTAAGTTGAATTGAATGTCATTAAATTCCATTTGATTCTATACCTGGCCAGTGTAGAGCTGGAGAGAAATGGAACGGACAAGGAACAGTTCTAGAAATCACCCCGGATTCCACATTCTAGGGTTGTTATAGAATTCCTTAAATAGCCCTTTCTTCCACATCCTATATGGTTGCCATGGCATCCAGCATCCAGCCTCCAGCTTTAAGAGAACGCCCACAAGCTTTTAGAAATGTGGACCTATACTGTATAGATTCACACCGTTGTCTCTGCATGCAAGAGTGTCTAATAATACCTATAACATACCCCCATTTGGTTATGATGATGCTGGTGGTGGTGATGATGATGATGATGATAATGGTTTTATGTATACAGTTAGGGTTTTGTCATAAGTGTGTGTAAGTTCTCTCTTTCTCCATCTCTTCCTCCTCACAGTCAGTCGTTCAGTCGGGTGTGTGGGGGGGGGTGAATAGGATATTAAGAATATATAATTTTAGGGTGCATATAGGCAGAGTTTTCCTGGAATATGTGTGTTTGTATTGTCCTCTACTGCTGAGTTTGTCCTGAATATCCCCTATGATCTCGGAGAAAAATACTGTGAGACTTATAGGTGTCAAATCAATTAGTATGAGAGAGAGAGGTAGAAACTTCCTGTTATAAAACTCTCCCCAATTAACCTACAGGGAGGTAGCCATTTTGTTTCACCTAGCTCTCATTCCGACTGGGTTTGAACCATCTGTACGACACAAAAGTGTGTTAGCCCACTGAGATAAAGCCCTTGGCATAGGTTGTAGGACCTAACGCAATTGTTCAGGTCTCAGGCAAGGTTACCCATTGCGCCATAAACAGGAGAGGTGAAAATGATATGGTGGATTGTCAGAGACTTAGTGGGAAATTAGCTTTGAACTATCCGGTCTGATCCGGTCCTATCCGGTTGTTAGACATTCAGTGAGGATGAAGAAGATGAGACGAGGAGAGGAAGACACTAGACCATTGAGATGCACTTTGTATTTTCCCTTAAAACACTCAGACAGACAAACAGTGTGAATACATTGGGCACCTCAACACTTATGCAACTGTAGATTGAGTTGGAAAATAAAGATGTCGAAGCTGGGAGTCAGAGAGCCAATCTCAAGTGTGGTTTGTGTGTGTCAGAGTAGAGGGGGAAGGGTGGTGACTGGATGTGGGTTTCACTCTCAGCTAAAGAGACACACGCACATACACACAGCTTGATGGCCGACTCATGACCCTATCCCTGCTGTCCTCATTTCCCCTACCGAGAAAACTGGAGAGAGAGAGAAAGAGAGAGGGTGGGGGAGGGTGGGGGAGGGGGGGGTCAGAGACTGACTAAAGATGAATCTCTATAGAGAACCCACCTCTGTCTGCTCTCTTTTTCTCGCTCTCTCTCTCTCTCTCTCTCTCTCTCTCTCTCTCTCTCTCTCTCTCTCTCTCTTCTCTCTCTCTCTCTCTCTCTCTCTCTGCAGTAATAAAAGATAGTAATCTAATGGCTCCTTTCTATTCAGCCACATTGGAAGAGTCATGAGATGGAGAGAGAAACATAGAGAGACATAGAGAGAGCGACAGAGCGAGGGCTAGAAAGAGAGAGATAACGAGAGTCATACAGAGAGAGAGAGAGACATCGAGAGACATAGAGAGAGCGACAGAGCGAGGGCTAGAAAGAGAGAGATAACGAGAGTCATACAGAGAGAGAGAGAAACATAGAGAGACATAGAGAGAGCGACAGAGCGAGGGCTAGAAAGAGAGAGATAACGAGAGTCATACAGAGAGAGAGAGAGAGACATCGAGAGACAGAGAGACATACAAAGAGAGGGAGACATAGAGAGACAGAGAGACAAACAGAGAGAGAGAGAGACATTGTATATATATATATAATATGACATTTGTAATGTCTTTACTGTTTTGAAACTTCTGTATGTGTAATGTTTACTGTTAATTTTTGTTGTTTTTCACTTTATATATTCACTTTGTATGTTGTCTACCTCACTTGCTTTGGCAATGTTAACACATGTTTCCCATGCCAATAAAGCCCTTGAATTGAATTTAATTGAATTGAGAGACATCGAGAGACAGAGAGACATACAGAGAGAGAGACATAGAGGGACAGAGAGACATACAGAGAGAGAGAGAGAGAGAGACATAGAGACAGAGACACATACAGAGAGAGAGACATAGAGAGACAGAGAGACATACAGAGAGAGAGACATCGAGAGATAGAGAGACATACAGAGAGAGAGACATAGAGAGAGACATACAGAGAGAGAGACATACAGAGAGAGAGAGAGAGACATCGAGAGACAGAGAGACATAGAGAGACAGAGAGACATACAGAGAGAGAGAGACATAGACAGACAGAGAGACATACAGAGAGAGAGAGACATAGAGAGACAGAGAAACATACAGAGAGAGAGACATAGAGAGACAGATAGACATACAGAGAGAGAGACATCAAGAGATAGAGAGACATACAGAGAGAGAGACATAGAGATAGAGAGAGACATACAGAGAGACATACAGAGAGAGAGAGAGAGAGACATCGAGAGACAGAGAGACATAGAGAGACAGAGAGACAAACAGAGAGAGAGAGAGACATCGAGAGACAGAGAGACATACAGAGAGAGAGACATAGAGAGACAGAGAGACATACAGAGATAGAGACATACAGAGAGAGAGTGAGACATAAAGAGACAGAGATACATATAGAGAGACAGAGAGACATACAGAGAGACATCGAGAGACAGAGAGATTATTGATTTTCTTCCATGCATTATTTAGCCTGGAGGAAGAGGAGTTTAATCAATTAACAAAATCACACCACACACACACACGCGTGTGCTGTGGTAGTAGTGATAAGGTTGGATAGTCATTTTGTTCAGCTCAGTGTTGATTGAGTTTTCCTGATGAACTACTTATAGAAAATGCAGAAGCGGCATTATTTGAATTCATAGCAAAAACGTTGAATTAATCCAGGCCATTTTCATAATCTGTGGCGGGTGTGTGCTTCAGGGTCTGGTCAGGGCAAGTCGAGCCCTACCCTCCGTGTAAGTAAATATAACAAGCTATATAACTGTCTATAACTGTCCAAATACACAATACAGCCCATAGTTAGGCGTTGTGTGATTGTATATAACTGCAATGCATAAATAACCTTTGTGTTCGTATAGAGATTAAGATCGATGTGCCAGAGGAGCACTAACTCTGATGACTCCTCCAGGTGCCAGGAGTGTGTGTGTGTGTGTGTGTGTGTGTGTGTGTGTGTGTGTGTGTGTGTGTGTGTGTGTGTGTGTGTGTGTGTGTGTGTGTGTGTGTGTGTGTGTGTGTGTGTGTGTGTGTGTGTGTGTGTGTGTGTGTGTGTGTGTGTGTGTGTGTGTGTGTGTGTGTGTGTGTGTGTGTGTGTGTGTAAAGCTGTAAAAAAAACTACTAGTTCAGCTCTTCAGAAAAATCCACTCAGCAGCAGACAGTGTTTTATGGAAATGTACATTGTGTCCCTCAGTTGGTACTTAATGGCTAACAGTGACTATCGGTTTCACAAGAGGTCACTTTTAGATAATTTTATATATATTTTTTGGTTTATATTTTTTATAGTATGTAGAAATTGTGCTTCAATATTGAATTAAAAACGTATGTTATATCGAAGTGCCCTTTAATATAGTGTCACACCCTGACCTTAGAGAGCCTTTTTTATTCTCTATTTGGTTAGGTCAGGGTGTGACTTGGGTGGGCAAATCAATGTGTTCTATTTCTTTGTTGGCCGGGTATGGTTCCCAATCAGATGCAGCTGTCTATCGTTGTCTCTGATTGGTGATCATACTTAGACAGCCTGTTTTCTACCTGAGTTTGTGGGATCTTGTTTTGTACGGTTGCTTTCCAGCGCTACAGAACTTTACGTTTGTGTATGTTTTTCATCAATAAAAGAAAGATGTACGCTTACCACGCTGCGCCTTGGTCTCCATCTCTAAACGACCGTAATATATAGACCACATGGAGAATTCATTACATTTTTATATGATTAAAGACTTGGTAAAGTGCCCAAATTCTGCATTTTGACACCCCCCTATGTGCACCCTCTGTAACTTACAAACAGACTTTAACCCATTTAACACAAACATTTCTCCAAGTTTCACCTTGATTGTCAAGCCCAAGCTATTTTCTGAAGATTATAATTTATGTAACGTGATTAATGACTCATTTTAAGGTAAAAAAAAAAAAAAAACCTGTCCCTCATTTTAAAATCAAACCTGTTACATGAACTGAACTCTCAATTTTGTGAAACTATTCCTTTTAAAATATTTAATAGTCAAATCATAGTGTAAAGCAGATGAGCTGGTTCTACTCTTTTTGGCCATTTTCTGGTGTTTTGTGGTGAAAACTGAGCAGGTCGAGCCTAACACGCCATTTTTGTGTGTGAAGAATGCGTTCAGTTGCTTCTTCCTGTTGCACACAACAACCTAGAGTACCATATCCCCTGTTACAATAGGATTTATGGCTGATTTAAGAAGAAATTGTCAACCCTGTTACGGTCAACCCTGTTACGGTCAACCCTGTTACGGTCAACCCTGTTACGGTCAACCCTGTTACGGTCAACCCTGTTACTTTATTTGGCACTTAATAGGCCCATACTATAGTCCTTAAAACAAACTCTTGAGATGGGAAGATGTGTTTTTTATTCAGATGAACATATGCTCTTTATGACAGAATGTTAAAATGAGGTGAAATCAAACGGGGTTTTTTTCTCACCAAGTTACACATCTCAAAAGGCACCAAATTGGTGGAACGACCAACATAGTAACTATATTTTCATAGAAAACATCATATCTATACATTACATTGGGATAATGTATTTTAACTTTGCAGTTTTATATTTGGTGAACAGTGGATCCGGTGATGGAGACATATTGAGAGAGAGAGTGAAATGCAGGGAAGAAGAAATACTGGAAACTTCCTGGCTGCCATCACAGACTGTGTCTAAACGGCAGCCATTTTACAGGGATGTTCCGGAATGTCAAATAAGGGTAATTGTTGCTTACGACGACAGTTGCTAGTGTTCCCAAGATCATGTACTCAACAACGTCTCAATTCTTTGACACTGAGGCTGCGAGACGGGTACGTCTAACGAAAGACACGTACTTTCCATTCATTCTGTATCTAAAGCTCTTATCAGACCTCCACAAAACTGCCCAGGACTACATATCCAGACAGAACACATACACGCACGCAAGCACACACACACACGCATGCACGCAGGCACGCACGCACACACACACGCACGCACGCACGCACGCACGCACGCACACACACACACACACACACACACACACACACACACACACACACACACACACACACACACACACACACACACACACACACACACACACACGCACGCACGCACACACACACACACACACACACACACACACACACACACACACACACACACACACACACACACACACACACACACACACACACACACACACACACACACACACACACACACACACACACGGACACACGGACACACGCTTGCATGGACGCCCCTTCTTACAGCCACTCTGTGCCCTAACGAAGCTTCACTTCAACAAGGAGACCGAGGGGAGAAAGGGAGAGAAAGAAAAATAGAAAATGTGTCAATTTATAAAAGAAAGGAGTGGAAAGCTATAGAGTGAAATGATAGAGAGAAATAGAAAGAGAGAGAAGCACACCTTGGTATTTTTGACTCCATCTTTAAACATAGACTAGGCCTTCTGTCTCTCTCTCTCTCTCTCCCTCCCTCTCCCCCGTCTCTCTTATCTCTCCCTCTCGCTCCATGTAACCTTCCCTCTGTCTCTCTCTCCTCTCCCTCCCTCTCCCCGTCTCTCTCCTCTCCCTCTCGCTCCATGTAACCTTCCCTCTGTCTCTCCTCCTCTCTCTCTCTCCTCTCCCTCCCTCTCCCCGTCTCTCTCCGCTCCCTCTCGCTCCATGTAACCTTCCCTCTGTCTGTCTCTCTCCTCTCCCTCCCTCTCCCCGTCTCTCTCCTCTCGATCCATGTATCCTTCCCTCTGTCTCTCTCTCTCTCCCTCCCTCTCCCCGTCTCTCTCCTCTCTCCCTCTCGCTCCATATAACCTTCCCTCTGTCTCTCCTCCTCTCTCTCTCCTCTCCCTCCTTCTCCCCGTCTCTCTCCTCTCTCCCTCTCTCCCTCCCGCTCCATGTAACCTTCCCTCTGTCTGTCTCTCTCCTCTCCCTCCCTCTCCCTGTCTCTCTCCTCTCGCTCCATGTATCCTTCCCTTTGTCTCTCTCTCTCTCCCTCCCTCTCCCCGTCTCTCTCCTCTCTCTCTCTCCCTCCCTCTCCCTGTCTCTCTCTTCTCTCCCTCTCGCTCCATGTATCCTTCCCTCTGTCTCTCCTCCTCTCTCTCTCTCCCTCCCTCTCTTCATCTCTCTCCTCTCTCCCTCTCGCTCCATGTAACCTTCCCTCTGTCTCTCTCTCTCTCCTCTCCCTCCCTCTCCCCGTCTGTCTCTTCTCTCCCTCTCGCTCCATGTATCCTTCCCTCTGTCTCTCCTCCTCTCTCTCTCTCTCCCTCCCTCCCTCTCCCCGTCTCTCTCTTCTCTCCCTCTCACTCCATGTAACCTTCCCTCTGTCTCTCCTCCTCTCTCTCTCCCTCTCCCCATCTCTCTCCTCTCTCCCTCTCGCTCCATGTAACCTTCCCTCTGTCTCTCTCTCTCTCTCTCTCTCTCTCTCTCTCTCTCTCTCTCTCTCTCTCTCTCTCTCTCTCTCTCTCTCTCTCTCTGCAGCTATTCTCAGTCCTCAGGAATAGATGCCTATGGATATATAATATATAATATAGAATATGGAATACTGGGAGTCGTCTCAGAATATAGAATATCCTGTAAAAAAATATTCCCCACTTAGCATTGTTTATAGAATACTTCCTTTTGAAAGATAGCCTATAAGGAATATGGAATTCTCCTGTCTCTGAAAATAGATCCATGGAATATGGAATACAGAATATTCCCTGCTTTGCTATGTCATTCCCATGACGTTCCCATGACGTTCCAATGTCCAGACACGTTACATATATGTTACACGTTATCTAGTGGTAATATTGATCATACAGTGTGTGATGTGATGTCAGATAGCTAGGATGAACCAAAGGGCGTATAAGGAACGGAGTCAGGAAGATATGGAGAATATGGCAGCGAGATGCATTACTTTCTCTCTCTATTTCTTTTCCTCTATATTTTTCTCTCTCATGCTCACACGCAGAAAACAGACACACACACACACACATACTAGCTGATGTTAAACATCTCTTTGTCTGGGTTGATTGCGTAATAACCACAGCGGTCATACACACACACACACACACGCACGCACGCACGCACGCACGCACACACACACACACACACACACACACACACACACACACACACACACACACACACACACGTTAGTCTCTTTCCTATTTTTCTATACCCATATATTCCCTGTTTAAACCAACCTTTCACTTCACATCATAACTCTCCTACATATAGTACATCATTCATGACACCCCTATAAACATGTATTCTCTACATACTGTATACACCAGAGGAGGCTGGTGGGAGGAGCTGTAGGAGACAGGCTCATTGTAATGGCTGGAATGGAATAAATGGAACGGTATCAAACACAAAAGGTTGAAGATCGAATCCCCGAGCTGGCAAGGTAAAAATCTGTCGTTCTGCCTCTGAACAAGGCAGTCAACCAACTGTTCCTAGGCCATCATTGAAAATACGAATTTGTTCTTAACTGACTTGCCTTGTTAAATAAAGGTAAAATAAATAATAATAATAAAAACACATCAAACAGATAGAAACCATGTTTGACTCCATTCCATATAGAAACCATGTTTGACTCTATTCCATATTGAAACCATGTTTGACTCTATTCCATATAGAAACCATGTTTGACTCCATTCCATATAGAAACCATGTTTGACTCCATTCCATATTGAAACCATGTTTGACTCTATTCCATATAGAAACCATGTTTGACTCTATTCCATATTGAAACCATGTTTGACTCTATTCCATATTGAAACCATGTTTGACTCTATTCCATATAGAAACCATGTTTGACTCCATTCCATATTGAAACCATGTTTGACTCCATTCCATATTGAAACCATGTTTGACTCCATTCCATATTGAAACCATGTTTGACTCTATTCCATATAGAAACCATGTTTGACTCTATTCCATATTGAAACCATGTTTGACTCTATTCCATATTGAAACCATGTTTGACTCCATTCCATATTGAAACCATGTTTGACTCTATTCCATATAGAAACCATGTTTGACTCTATTCCATATTGAAACCATGTTTGACTCTATTCCATATAGAAACCATGTTTGACTCCATTCCATATTGAAACCATGT